>NC_090649.1:438515498-438802998 GCF_040937935.1 Hyperolius riggenbachi
AGGGGACCCAGCAGGAATCATCTTAGGGAACAGTTGTCAAATCACAACACCCTCTTACAGCACAAAGCATTGTGATTGGCCAGATAGTGTGGGTGTGATTTACTACAACCTATTGGAAACTTAGCAGTTTGAGAGGCTGCTGTCCACCCATTCACGTTAGCTGAATTTCCCTTTGAGGTTTTCTACTGGGTCCCCTAAAGTAGACTTTGCAAATTTATGGAAGCTAATCTTGCATCAACTTGGAGTTATTTTCATCTCATTGACCATCTCTGTCCATAATTTCAGGATTTTTTGCTTTGGCTGTCTCCTCGGGACTTTCAAACAGAACCCCTCCCCCCCCCCACCGCAATCCATCCATCCAAGAGAAACCCTCACTATAGCTCTAGAGATGACAGCACACAGAGGAAAGACCCAAGACTGATTTGTACAGGACTGTAGGGTAGAATCTTACCCAGACGCAAACTTAACTGCCAACACCACTAACAACCATGTCTGCAATAGCCGAGGACCATCGTCCACACTCTAAATTTGATCCCGCGATCACAAAAGATTGTTTTGGCTAATGCAAATCTTAACTATGCACGCTGCTTTAGAGACAAAGGATCACTAGGGCAACCAAGCGAATGCCACTTTTTTTTTTTTTTTTTAGAATAAGGTCAGCAAACACAGCTTTTATAATCCACTGTAAGAGGCAGACAAATTGTCTTTATGGAGTCTTGTGCTCAGCATACTCTGTGTGTGGTCTGCAGGCCTCTGGTGCAATCGTAATGCGCGGGGAGTTTCAAGGTCATTGAAGGGCTCGTAACACCTCTACACACTTACAATGTAGAGCCAAGAAATCCAACCGAACTCAACCGGTTTTTGGAGAATTTCCAAATGTATTTGGATCATTACATGCCGTTACATAGCAACAAAAGCAGCACAACGATTCGGCTGGACTGCCCTTGGTTGAGTGCTCAGTCTTCTGGAGTCCAGTGCACACAGATATAGACATTAGCAATCACACACCTATCCTGAACTCAGGTGGGCGGGCTCAAGCTTAGTGGTTTGTTAACCCATAATGCACAAGAGCTGCACATACACCTCATGAGACATCTGATGCTTTATTTAGGCCGACAGCACCTCTGTCCCCAGTCTGTCCAGGTTTTCCTCCGAAATAGGGCTCTCCTCTCATTTCTCCATTCTTGCACCTGCCATCTCATCTGGCTAGCATGGTGGCCAAATTTCTTGAAGTGTCTGGATAGAGGACAGTTTTTTTTTTTTTGTTTTACTTTTTCTCCTCCTGTACCTATGTTGCTGTTTTTTCATATTGCTTTAATGTTCATTGAGTCTTTCACTACCCTGGAGGTCTGATCTACATGTGCCATCCCGCATGGAAACTTGAATCGCAGGTTGCCTAATCCTTTAGTGTATGGGTGTGCCAGATTGTGGATGTTGTACATTAGGTCTCTTGATGATGCTGTTACAATGTTGGCAATGAAGGCATGCAAATGTCCCCATCCAGGGGGCCCCTGAGTATGTAGATGGGAGGTTAGTGTTAGGTGTAGGTAGGGGGAGGTTAGTGTTAGGTGTAGATAAAAGGGAGATTAGTGTTCTGTGCAGGTGGGGGGGGGGGGGAGGTTAGTGTTAGGCTTAGGAAGGGGGGAGGTTAGCGTACGGTGTAGGTACAGGGGAGGCTAGTGTTCGGTGTAGGCGTGGCGGGGTGGAGGTTAGTTTTAAGTGTAGGTACATAGGCGGTCAATGTTGGGTGTAGGTAGAAGGGAGGTTAGTGTTAGGTGTAGGTATAGGAGAGGATAGTGTACGGTGTAGGTGTGGTGGGGGGGGAGGTTAGTTTTATGTGTAGGTACATAGGAGGTTAGTGTTAGGTGTAGGTAGAAGAGAGGTTAGTGTACGGTGTAGGTAGAAGGGCAGTTTGTGTTAGGTGTAGGTAGAAGAGAGGTTAGTATACGGCGTAGGTAGAATGGAGGTTAGTGTTAGGTGTTTGTAAAAGGTAGGTTAGTGTACAGTGTAGGTAGAAGGTAGGTTAGTGTACGGTGTAGGTAGAAGAGAGGTTAGTATACGGCGTAGGTAGAATGGAGGTTAGCGTTAGGTGTAGGTAGAAGGTAGGTTTGTGTACGGTGTAGGTAGAAGGGATGTTAGTGTACGGTGTAGGTAGAAGGGAAGTTTGAGTTAGGTGAAGGTAGGAGGGACGTTAGTGTACGTGTAGGTAGAAGGGAGGTTAGTGTTAGGTGTAGGTAAAAGGTAGGGTAGTGTACGGTGTAGGTAGAAGGTAGGTTAGTGTACGGTGTAGGTAGAAGAGAGGTTAGTGTACGGTGTAGGTAGAAGGGAGGTTATTGTTAGGTGTAGGTAAAAGGTAGGGTAGTGTACGGTGTAGGTAGAAGGTAGGTTAGTGTACGGTGTAGGTAGAAGAGAGGTTAGTGTACGGTGTAGGTAGAAGGGAGGTTATTGTTAGGTGTAGGTAGAAGAGGTTAGTGTAAGGTGTAGGTAGAATGGAGGTTAGTGTACGGTGTAGGTAGATCAGCAAAAACTTGGTATACAGAGGTGCCAGAGTAGAGTAAAACGTTTTAAAAAACGCTTAAAAGGAGAGGGGGATGTTAAGGTGGACTCACCTCCCTCTTACAGAAAAAGAAAACTCACTTGAGTCTCAATAAAATAGAATTGTCAAGTAATTTATTTAACTCCACAAATGCAACGCGTTTCGCGGGCGTGACCCCGCTTCCTCAGGCAAAAATGGGAGCACAACTGGAATAAAAACAAAATCTACACAAAATAACTACCCACAGAATTGCAACAATTGGCGCAGCAGATAATTGGTAGAGAACACATAAAATAATTGCTACATAAAGCATTGCAAAAAAAAAAAAAAAACATTTTCCGCCCACATAGAAAATGTATTTTTTTTTTTTTTTTTTTTTTTGCAATGCTTTATGTAGCAATTATTTTATGTGTTCTCTACCAATTATCTGCTGCACCAATTGTTGCAATTCTGTGGGTAGTTATTTTGTGTATATTTTGTTTTTATTCCAGTTGTGCTCCCATTTTTGCCTGAGGAAGCGGGGTCACGCCCGCGAAACGCATTGCATTTGTGGAGTTAAATAAATTACTTGACAATTCTATTTTATTGAGACTCAAGTGAGTTTTCTTTTTCTGTAAGAGGGAGGTGAGTCCACCTTAACATCCCCCTCTCCTTTTAAGCGTTTTTTAAAACGTTTTACTCTACTCTGGCACCTCTGTATACCGAGTTTTTGCTGATCTTCTAGTCCACCCTGGGTGGAGGGGTGCATCCCCATCTACTATCTACAGAGAGCGACTTCTTAACCTGAGTGGGGTCAGGTCCTAATGCCCCCCACCTGCATTTAAAGTGGTTGCCTATTGGTAACCCGTGTTTGTGAGTATATATATATATATATACATAAAATTGTATTGAACTCTTCATTTTACCTGACAATACTGCACCATATTGGGCTCTCGATTCTCTCCTTGTTTTTAAGCACAGGGTGTAGGTAGAAGGTAGGTTAGTGTACGGTGTAGGTAGAAGGTAGGTTAGTGTTAGGTGTAGGTAGAAGGTATGTTAGTGTACGTGTAGGTAGAAGGGAGGTTAGTGTACGGTGTAGGTAGAAGGTAGGTTAGTGTACGGTGTAGGTAGAAGGTAGGTTAGTGTTAGGTGTAGGTAGAAGGTATGTTAGTGTACGTGTAGGTAGAAGGGAGGTTAGTGTACGGTGTAGGTAGAAGGTAGGTAAGTGTAGGTGTAGGTAGAAGGTATGTTAGTGTACGTGTAGGTAGAAGGTATGTTAGTGTACGTGTAGGTAGAAGGGAGGTTAGTGTACGGTGTAGGTAGAAGGTAGGTAAGTGTAGGTGTAGGTAGAAGGTATGTTAGTGTATGTGTAGGTAGAAGGTATGTTAGTGTACGTGTAGGTAGAAGGGAGGTTAGTGTACGGTGTAGGTAGAAGGTAGGTAAGTGTAGGTGTAGGTAGAAGGTATGTTAGTGTACGTGTAGGTAGAAGGTATGTTAGTGTACGTGTAGGTAGAAGGGAGGTTAGTGTACGGTGTAGGTAGAAGGTAGGGAAGTGTACGGTGTAGGTAGAAGGTATGTTAGTGTACGTGTAGGTAGAAGGGAGGTTAGTGTACGGCGTAGGTAGAAGGTAGGTTAGTGTACGGTGTAGGTAGAAGGTAGGTTAGTGTACGGTGTAGGTAGAAGAGAGGTTAGTATACGGCGTAGGTAGAATGGAGGTTAGTGTTAGGTGTTGGTAAAAGGGTAGTTAGTGTTAGGCATAGTTATGGGTGCTTAGTGTGAGGAGAAGTAAAGATAAATTGACAGTAGTATATGAGTAAATTACAAATATTCTATTAAAGCAGCAGGGTCAGCCATACTATCCCAGGGAAAAAAACACATATGTAAGAAGATAAAGACTTGTTCTACTTACTTAACACACGTATTGTACTGCCCACATTTAGATTTCAGTGAATTTTATATAGTAAATAAAGAGAATTATTTTCCTGGCATTTGCCATCTTGATGCCCTCTGACTGAAGCCAATCCGGATGTCATTTCCTAAATTACTTTTTTCCCTCCTAGAAACTGCACTGTCATAGCTATCTTGCTTTGTAAACACATGAGAACACAGCATAGATTGTATTTCAGCAGCACACTGAACCCCCTCAGCCAATCAGTGAGGAGCAGGAATGTGGGAGTGGACATGACAAGCTTCCATCTTGTCAGCAATGTACTGAATAGAGCCAGGCTGACTGAGATAATATCTATTACAGCAGAAACATTTCTGAATAGATTGCAGTGCTTACAATGCAGGGTGAGGTTGCAGGCTGCATATTAAACACAGAGCAGTAAGTAAATGGAATTGGATTTTGTGGCTGACTATCCCCTCTTCTACGGCAATAGTAGTTCCTGATAAAGCAAGAGGGTTCTGGGAAATCAGAAAAGGAACATTAACATTATGTTCTGCTACAAGACCTCATTATAAGAATGGGCTCAATGAACGGTAGAGATGTGTTTGATAGATTTATGCGGTTACATACAGTACAATCTCAGCCTCCGTATCTGCCTGCTTTGTACATTGCTGTTACAGAGATATCTTGTGTTTTCGCTGTGTATTTGCTCACGCTTGGCTACACAGCAAGGTCTGTAATCTGCTTCATTATCTGACTGACTCCAATATTTAGAGGAAATTTCAGGGGAGGAAGGCCCGATGTCAGTCTGCCATCTGCTCAGCAAGTCTAAGCAGCATATTGGCGTTCATGTCTTCCACATCAAGCCTATCTCCTGTACACAGCAATGCTTTTGTTGGCCTTGTTCTGTGCACCTCTGGATGGTAGACGATCTGATGGACGCATCCAGCCGCCAAATGAAGTATTGTCCTTGTGATGGGTCGCTGGCCAGCTGAGCTTCTGCCTCTCATGTTAATATATAAGGTTGCTAGACGCTTGCATGGACTGACTGCTTGGTAGATCACGCGTTATGATAAACCACCCCGTACATGGCGCCGATCTTTGTGACATCGGCCTTGCAATGGAGGAGGAGGTGCAGCAAAGCGCTTCATTTACTGCGGATTCATAATACAAAACTATTGATAAACCTCTTAACCTCTTGCTGTCCACGTAACGCCAATTGGCGTGAATGCTATGGCAGCCCCAGGACGTGAAGTCCTGGGGCGGGGTTTTGCAGGAGATCGCGTGCGCCGATGCACATCAAATGACAGTCTCCCAGTGGCAATCGCTGCTAGGAGAATGTTAGATGGCTAATCCGCTGTCTATTTACTCTGTACAGCGTTGCGCTCTACGACAGCACTGTCCCCCTGGGCGGCAGGGAAGCGATCTGCTGTCATAGGCTGAAGCCTATGGCAGCTGCCGATCGCACTGATTGGCTGGCGGGGGGAAGGAGGGATAAAAAGGGGGGGGGGGGAATTTATTATAAAAATAAAATAAATATTTATTAAAAAAAGTAAACCTTGTGGGAGCGATCCTAGCCCACCAACAGAAAGCTCTGTTGGTGGGCAGAAAAAGGGGAGGGGGTGGAATTGTGTGCTAAGTTATACGGCCCTGCAACTAGCCCTTAAAGCTGCAGTGGCCTTAATTGTAAAAAATAGCCTGGTCACTAGGGGGGGGGGGGGGTCAAGACCGTGGTCCTTCAAAGGTTAACGTGAACCTGAACTCTTGCACAGGACAGCAGGACCGCATCGAGAAATGCACCCTGTATGTATTTGGAGAGTTTAGCCTGTGTAATTCACCTTCACAGGGGAGACTTTAAAGTCTCCCCTGTGTCACCTGACTGCCACAGCAGGTAAGGTATATAAGCTAATTTGAAAGCACAGGATGTTAATATGTCTGCTTCCATGAAAGCAGGAAGTAGACACACTGAATATTTATTGCAGGATATGTATTAGCTGAAGCAAACATGTTTTTCTGTAAAGATTATTATGCTGTTGCGTTTCTTTTAAAGCCGAGAGGAAATTCTGACTTCTGGTCTGCTTAACCTCCTTAGCGGTAACCCCGTGTGTGACACGGGGTAAGCCGCCGGAGGGTGCCGCTCAGGCCCTGCTGGGCCGATTTACTTAATTTTTTTTTGCTGGACGCAGCTAGCACTTTGCTAGCTGCGCCAGCACCCCGATCGCCGCTATCCGGTGCGCGGCCCCCCCCCAGACCCCGAGCGCTGCCTGGCCAATCAGTGCCAGGCAGCGCCGAGGGGTGGATCGGGTCTCCCAATGACGTCGGTGACGTCATTCCGCCCCGTCGCCATGGCGACGGGGGAAGCCCTCCAGGAAATCCCGTTCTTTGAACGGGATTTCCTGATCGCCTATCGCCGGAGGCGATCGGCGGGGCTGGGGGGATGCCGCTGAGCAGCGGCTATCATGTAGCGAGCCCTCGGCTCGCTACATGATTTTAAAAAAAAATAATAAAAAAAAAACTGCTGCGCTGCCCCCTGGCGGTATTTTTCATACCGCCAAGGGGGTTAAAGGTGAACATGAGGTGAAAATAAACTGAGATAAAAATTGTATTTATTCTCCTACTCTTAAAAATGACTGTTTTTGCTATCTCATGGTTTTATTTTATATTTAAACATTTACGAAGTAGATTTAATGTTTTGTTGCCTCTGCTCAGTGGCAGCCTATTAAGTGGGAAGTCAAGCGATCGCGGTTCTAGTTTGCTCAGAGTTGTTGGGGATCTTAAAGGGAACCTTAACTGAGAAGCATATGGATTTTTCCTTTTAAAATAATACCAGTTGCCTGACTCTCCTGCTGATCCTGTATCTCTAATACTTTTAGCCACAGCCCCTCAATAAGCATGTAGATCAGGTGCTCTGACTGAAGTCAGACTGGATTAGCTGCATGCTTGTTTCAGGCGTGAGCCAGATACTACTGCAGCAAATAAATTAGCAGGACTGACAAACATCCATATCCCTCTCATTTAAAGAGAATCTGAAGCCAGATTAAAATTGGCTTTTTAGCTTATATTCAGCAGGGGCATGTTTGCCCCTGCTAAACCGCTGCTATCCAGCGGCATAACGAGGGGTCTGTACCCCCCAAATCCCCCAGCAAAATCCACAACTTCCTTGGTCGTGGATTTTGCTGCCCTCTAGTCTTCCATGTGAGGCAGGGCTATGAGCTGCAGCTCTGCCTCACACGCGTCTCTCAGCGCGTATCTTCGCCTCTCCCCCGCCCCTCTCAGTGAAGGAAGACTGAGAGGGGCGGGGGAGAGGCGGAGATCCGTGGCTGACAGACGCCTGTGAGGCAGGGCTGCAGCTCATAGCCCTGCCTCACACGGAAGCACTCCCGGGCACCACGGAGGGGATTTGGGGGTAAAGACCCCTCGTTATGCCGCGGGATAGCGGCGGTTTAGCAGGGGCAAATATGCCCCTGCTGAATATAAGCTAAAAAGCCATTTTTAATCTGGCTTCAGATTCTCTTTAACCTTCCTGGCGGTAACCCCGAATGTAGTTCGGGGTAAGCTGCGCAGGAGTTTTTCTCAGGCCCTGCTGGGCCGATTTGCGTAATTTTTTTTTATTTTTTTTTTTGCTGGACGCAGCTAGCACTTTGCTAGCTGCGTCAGCACACCGATCGCCGCCGCGCCGATTTGCCGATATCCGCACCGCCGCAGAGCCCCCCCTAGACCCCTGCGCTGCCTGGCCTATCAGCGCCAGGCAGCGCCAAGGGGTGGATCGGGACTCCCTTAGACGTCGATGACGTCATCCCGCCCCGTCGCTATGGCGACGGGGGAAGCCCTCCAGGAAATCCCGTTCTTTGAATGGGATTTCCTGATCCCCTATCGCCGGAGGCGATCGGAGGGGGTGGGGGGATGCCGCTGAGCAGCAGCTATCATGTAGCGAGCCCTAGGCTCGCTACATGATTTAAAAAAAAAAAAAAAAAAAAAAAAAACCGGCAGCGCTGCCTCTGGCGGTTTTTAATAGACCGCTAGGGAGGTTAAGGTTCCCTTTAAAGATCCAATCCGCTGTGGCAGTCGTTAATGCTCATACTTCCGATTAGGTGATAACATTGTCTTTTGTTTACATTCCTTTGTCAGATACATTTAGTAAACCTTAGCAAACTGCTGAAACGGAGCTGTACTGAGATGAGTTGATCACTAGATAGATTTTGATCTATAAATACAGCACCTATGCACAAAAATGCAATGACCGCTTTCAGAGCAGATAAACTGTACTTTGCTTTTGTGCACAAGTAATATTGTCTGTCTACAAATTCACAAATATGATAACTGTATGGGTAATAAAAAGTAGGAAAACATATTTTTTAAAAAAGAGAGCGTTTTATCCCACATTTTTTGGTAGAATGATACTTCTATACACATAGATCTCTACATTCGTCCTGAAAGTGAGATAAATGAGGGAGAAAGAGGGATTAAGTTCCCAAAGAGGAACTGTCCATCTGAAAAAGGGACAGTTGGGAGTTATGGGTGTGTTGGGGCAGTGCAGGTCCAAGATTGGCATGACTGGAGTTTTAGGGCCAGGCTCCAGAGGTCACATTAGGGCCTTTGGCTTGTAGCTACATTGTCCATACAGTATATCCTAACGTCTTCCCGATCTTTACCAGCACTCCTACTTCCAGTGTTTGGGACTAGCAGAGCATTTGAATGTTTTTCCTCATTTCTTTCCCCTTTCGCAGTATTTTTAGGTAAGCGTAGCTGGATATGATGTGTGTAATCACATTGCAATTAATCTTCCTTTTCTCTGGCAGAGCATTGTTGGCAGCAGCTACTCTTTGATCTGACATTCCGTTTGTCTGCTTCCTCCTGTCACACGGTTATGGTTGGTGACTTAATACCTCTACCGGCTTGTTGTCCCTTTGATTAGCTGCTCTGTCTAAACGCAGAACACAGCCAGACGACACCCCATGCTGTCAGGCACAGGCCTAGACACTCCCTACCTTCCCTGTGAATAGAAACTTTGTGGCCCTGGGCTTCACACCCCTCTGAGGACCAGCAGGGTTTTCCCTGATGCAGCCACAATCCTGTTTGGGTAGAAAACTTTAGATTTGAATATACACTCCCTTTTTATAGATCACATACTCCTGTCTGTTGCTGTGAGCTGGATCTTTCAGCACGACACCCTGATCTTTGTTGCAAAACATTCCACATGTTTATCAATAATTAAAAGGGAAAAATAGTGTAGTAATGAGAATATTTACCGCAATGCTTATTAGTGATGCAGTTGGTGCTCATTAAAAGGAAAGGAAAAACTGCTCTAAGCACAGATGAAAATACCACCTGGTAGCTTGGGGAAAGTGTGTGTGTGTTGAGGGGGGGGGGGGGGGGTGTAAACAGATCTCCCCAAGAATCCAAGAATATTGTTTATTGGATTTATGGAAGTCTGTAGTGTGGAAAGGAGCCAGAGGAGGGGCAAGGGGGACATGGCAAGCCTCTGAACTATCCAGATGCTTCCCTCTACCTAGGGAAGTATCTAGCTTTTTATTCCTCGGCTAGTTCAGGTTCACTTTAAGGAGTCCAGAAGATAAGGTTAAGCAAATAGAGAAATAGTTCTGTTTGCTTCTCTGTGACTGTTACACTGATTGTAAGCAGTAGGATGCCTTCTGTGTACAGCTCTGTCACCTTGTAAGAAGACTCCTTCCAGTGCTTTCTGTACTGTGAGCTGGGAGGAATTATCGTTTGTGGCTTCATGTGACAGAGTGGTATCCGCATGGAGCTTTTAGGTGAACGGGCGGTGCTCCCTGCACACGGCAACCTTACCCCATTTTGGTGAATCGGGGCCCTTAACTAACTTAAGGATACATGAGTCAAATAAAATCCGATTTACTTAGCTGGGGCTTCCTCCAGACCCTATAGGCCTATGTGTCCCTTGAGGCAGTTCTGCTCTCAGGCAGTCTCCTGGGGTCCCCTCTGTAGCAGCGGCTGGCCAGGTTTGCAGCTTCTGCGCATGTGTAAGCGTGTGGCCATGCCACTTGCAGTTGTACTTCCTTGGCTGGCAGCGTTCTGTGCAGGCGCAGGAATGCTGCGCCTGTGTGGAACACTACCAGTTAGGGGATCGCACAAGTGCAGAAGCCGGCGGCCGATACTGAGGGGGACCGCAGGAGACTGGATGAGAGCAGAGCTGCCATGAGGAACACATAGGCTTCTAGGGGCTGGAGGAAGCCCCAGGTAAGTAAATCAGATTTTATTTTATTTGCCTCATGTATCCTTTTACTCATGTTTTATCTCTCCTCAACTGACTTAAAATGAACATGAAGTGTGAGGAACATGCTGCCATCTTTATTCTGTAATCAACATGGCAACCTTACCATAGTTTACTGCACCAGGTCCCTTATCTGTTTATCTCATGCATTAGCTCGCCTTACAGGTAAGGTGGAAAATAAGTAAGGTAAGAGAATTCATGAGTAAAGCTTTGTGAATCAGCCCCAGAGTAGCTTACACATCTGTTATCTATGCATCTGGCCTGGTCTTCCTGTCTGTGGTCACATCACTGATCAGACTTGATGTATTGATAGCATATCACAGATAGGTGAGTTTTCTGACTCACACAGCAGCAGTGGAGGTTTGCAGAGAGATTTCAGACCATCAGAGTGCAGTTATGGCAGTCCTAGTGTACACCATGTGCAGACCATTTTTAAAGTGGACCTGAACTCAGAACTTCAGCTTTGCTCTAAAAGATGAGCAGCAGCGTGATAGCCTTCTACACTGCATTGTGTTACACGATTTTGCCGCAAGGGGCCGCAAACGCAATAAAAGTCTATGGAGACTTTCACACTTATTACAGCCCCTTGTGGTGCGCCAGAAGTATCTGAACCGACGCAAGGACAACAGCGCATTACTGCAAGCACTGTGCTTAGCGCATGGTGCTTGGGGTAATGCAAGTCTATGGGCAACATGTGCTGTGTAAACAACGGAGTGTGTCCTGCCCAACAGGGAGTAGGTCACTGAGCACAGGGGACGGCACTATGCATATAACCTTGTCAGTGCACTCTGCCGCAGGGTGATATGTTTGTGCAGCTGGGACAACACATCCCAAAGCAACACAAAAAATGGGTGTAAAACCAGCCTTAAAGAAAAACCTTTCCTTGTTACAGCTTATAGAGCTCCTACAGAGATGCTGCAGAGTGGTTACTTCCTGGTATCCTGGGAGCACAGAAAGGGTTAACCTCCTGTATTTACATATTGTCTCACAACTAGGCAGACAGTTGACAAATCAGATTACACTGGCTTATTACTTGCCGAGAAGGGAGAATTACAGGCTGTTCTCTCTAAACACACACAGG
Organism: Hyperolius riggenbachi; assembly: GCF_040937935.1. Taxonomy (NCBI): domain Eukaryota; kingdom Metazoa; phylum Chordata; class Amphibia; order Anura; family Hyperoliidae; genus Hyperolius; species Hyperolius riggenbachi. Next base: position 438,527,233 of record NC_090649.1, read on the forward strand.
GTGGATTTCTCTGTTTTCATTCTCTCCTGAGTTCAGGTCACAGGATTCTCTGTCTGCCAGGCGATTCAGGCGACAATGTATTCATGCTGCCTGAGAAGATTGCAGCTCTGAGAATCTTTGTTCAGGAAGCTGGGGCTCCTCCTGACCACGTAATTTAAAAGTGATTTGTCTGACATAAGGTAATGAAGGAGCTTATACACAGAGCCTGGAAGAGTAGCAAAGGCGAATAGGTTTCAAAGAGAAAATGATAGGGTTGGATTAGTCTTCCGCTAATCTGACTTGGAGCATTCCTAGCAGTTAAACATGCAGAGGCTGAGCTGATCAGCACTCTCCTTCATGTGGTCACAGGCACAGAGGTCGGCTGTGGTCAGGTGAAAGCATACACCATTATTACCTTTATTAATGTGCTTATTCTAATTGTTAGTCTTGCTAGAATATTATACTGTAGCATTGGATATACAAGCGAATTGGACTTCCAATACTTTTTTAATAGGTCTGTAGGAGGGAAGAATGGCTTGTATCATAAGCAGGTTGGCATTTCCAGAATGGCTTAGTCACCCGATGTGGGACATTGCCAGCCGAATGTTACAGGCCCATACAATATATTGGGGGGGGGGGGGGTTCTGAAATCTTTTCATCTTACAGGGGGCTCATTTCCACGTCATGCTCAGGGAGGAGTGGGAATATCAAAAAAAGCTGATAAGTTAATGATTTCCCCCCAACTTGGCATTAGACTATAGTAGAAGTAGACTATAACATACAGCATACCTGGTGTCTAGTGGTCCCCATTCTACTCCCTAGTATGTTCCCTTGTATCTAGCGGCCACCCTCCCTCTCCCATAGTGTGTTCCCTGGTATCTAGCAGCCTCCCTCCCTCTCCCATTGTATGTTACCTGGTGGACTAGAGGACATCCTCCCTTCTTCCCCCATATCACAGTACAGGCAGCGAAGGCGGTGGAACAGCATCTTACCTGATCCAGGGCCAGACACAATGCATTGTGTCTTCATGTCTTTCTTTGTATTGGATTTGCTCTCTACTGTTTGTAGATTGCGCAGGAAGTAGAGGAAGAGCTACAAACAGTAGAGGCAGGATTTGATACAATGGAAGACAGAGAGACCCAGTGCAGTGTGTCCGCCCTTGGATCGATTTGCCATATCCAACCTATATATGTTTAGCTTTAGTGACATGATAGTGTGCACCGTATTGCGCTGCTGTCAGTGCTATATAAATGTGTAATAATGATCATTTTTTCAATCACTTTTACAACTTGAGATCCATGTTTCTTTATTTTGGGTAGATGATTCTGCCCTGTGTCAGCTTCTTGCAGCAGGGGAATGGGGGGAGGAGGGGGGTGATGGAAAGCATTATTTAAGCCAGGAGAACTGCAGTAGTAAAAACAGAGAGACACTGGAGTCTGTGTTTAGTCTGCTTCAGCACAGGGACCATTTAGCTCTGTACACATTCTGCCCATAGTCCTGATTTACTTAGCGGGTGTGAGAGTTTAGTAGGGCTGGTGCACATGGAAGGCAGGCGGCATTGGGCGGCCGGAAGCCGCGTCGTCCTGTGACGTCTTGTTTGGGGGGGGGGGGGGGGAGAGAACTTTCTCTCCTTTATTTGCTAAGTATTAAGTAAAAAGTCAGTCAGTTAATTTGTCATGCAGCCAGCATTGATATCAATTAGCTTAAATGATTACTGTAGGGGGCAAATGGAAAAAGAGTTGAACTTACCTGGGGCTGCTAATAATCCCCCACAGATGCTCCTGGGCCCCGCCGCTGGTTCACTTCCGAAATCTGCCACTGCACCTGCGCAGCCTTCTCCTCGATCCCACTGACATCACCGGAGTGTACCAAGTAGGCGCAGTACGTTCTGCACAGTACACTCCTGGGGACGTCAGCGGGAGTGAAGAGAAGGCCGTGCAGACGCAGTAAGGCGCAGTGGTTTTGGGACTTTAAAGTCCCAAATTCTGGAAGTAACCGGCAGTGAGGCCCGGAGCATCAGCGAGTGGCTGTGCAGGCACAGGATGTCTGCAGGGGACCCGAGGGAAGTTCAACTCTTTCCCCTTTTCTCCCTACAGTAATCCTTTAAGTGAAGAGTAAATATGCCTTCATTAGACCAGTTCTATATTTTTTCATATAAATTTTTTATGTGTTTTAGAACAAAAATGTAATTTTAAGTTTCGTGCCACGATAAAGCTCTTCTTGCAATATGGCACTCATGAGTGACCCAAACATGCAATCAGGTGAGCAGTTTTCTTGATAACATTCACGGCTGCTAAGTATATTCTCTAAAGCTTCATCCACATACCAGATAAAAGTAGTTGGTAACGACCAACCAATGATCAGTCATAAGATAATCTGTGCAGAATACACATGGAATCAATGGCATATGACACAGATGAATGACCTGTATTGGCCAAGAATACCGATTCAACCTGCTTGATGTACTCATTCCTAGGGTTGTGGAGTCAGTTGGAGCATTGTTGGGGGAGGGGAGGGGGGTACCTCGAGTCCTAGTTGGTGTCATGAGCTGAGGAATCTGAGTTGGAGTCCGATGATTCAATTACACTTATTTCAATCTAGCGTGTGTACATAGCTTAGCCACCTTCTCTCAGGGCTGTGCAGTCGGTACAAAAATCCTCCGACTACTCCGTTTATGAAACCTCCGACTCCAGGTACCCAAAGTTGCTTCGACTCCTCAACTCCAAATCAGATTCCACAGCCCTGCCTTCTCTCTCATCTTGTCTTGTGTCGTGTTTGAGAGACACACCAGCAGTTGCCTTCTATATTGGTTATTCAACATCTAGTAATATTCAGACACGTTGCATAGATGCGTAAAAATGAGGAACACCAGAGGGAACCACATCTGGTGTATTATCCTCAGAATGCCATATGTATGCAAGGAATGTGAACAATCTCGTATTATCGGCTGCCAGTGCAGGTCGATCACTGCGCAGACTTTTGGGCTATTAGATATACAGACCACACTCCCCCTGGCACAGTGATGGCTAACCTTGGCACTCCAGCTGTGCCAAAACTACAAATCCCATCATGCCTCTGCCTCCCCGAGTTATGCTTAGAGCTGACAGAGTATTGCAATGCCTCATGGGACTTGTAGTTCCACCACAGCTGGAGTGCCAAGGTTAGCCATTACTGCCCTAGCAGTTACTTGTTTTAGCCATGAGCAGTGTTTGGTTTCCTTATAAAGCGGAATAACTCCACTTCCACCTGGTGGCTAAGGTGTGTGTTTTGGGAGTATGGTCACCTCTACAGCACTGTAACTACAACAGTAAGGCTCGGGTCACAGTGGTTAGTTGCATAACGCATGCATTATAATGGTGTGAACTGCAATGGAGATTGGCCATAGACTTTATTACAACGCCTTCATGCAGCAAGTTAGAATATCGCAATCCGTTACAGCGCAGTACTGTGAACAGGCCCATAGGATTGTATGGGCAGTGAATTCACATGCAGAATTATTCTGCAACACAACTGATGCATTGTGAACTAGTCCTAATGGCCCATACTCACGGGCAACATTTCTGGCCTGTCGCTAGCACACGGGAGCGTGTGCGCGACAGGCCGGCGACCGCTCGTCGCCAGGTCCCTCCGCATACACATGGCGGAGGGACCTGGCAACTGACGCGAAGGAAGCTGTCGCTGATGTTCCTCTCTCTGCCGGAAGCTCAGGGTATTCCCTGCTGGTTGCTGTCGCTAGTCCGCATACTCACGCGGACTAGCAACAGTTGCGGCGGCATCTGTCGCCGGGCGATTGACCGCGCCAATCGCCTGGCGAAAGCAGCGACGGTTCGGGGTGCGCGCCCGAGTTGCGCCTCATACTCACGGGCGACCTGTCGCCGCAACACGCGCGCGGCGACAAATGTAGTCCGTGAGTATGGGCCATAAGAGACAGCAAAGTCATAAAATAAGTAGGTGGCTTACCTCTAAATGTCCAAAATCATAATATGGGCAGAAACTTTCACAGACTTTGATGTTAAAGAGTACCTAAGTTAAAACTGACAGAGCCCATCACAACAGTCTCTGTCTTAAAGAGACTCTGTAACAAAAAAAAGTTCCCCTGGGGGGTACTCACCTCGGGAGGGGGAAGCCTCAGGGTCCCAATGATGCTTCCTCCTCCCCTGTAGCTGCAGGCAGTCCAGCGCTGGCTCCCCCGAAGTCTCCTGCAATCCTGGCTCGACAAGCCTGACAAGCTACATTTATTTACCTCTCCTGGCTCCAGCAGGTGGTGCTGTTGCGGTTCTCCGCACGGAGATAGGCGGAAATAGCTGATCTCCGTCAGGTCCGCTCTACTACGCAGGCGCAGGAGACGTGCGCCTGCGCAGTAGAGCGGACCGACAGCGATCGGCTATTTCTGTCTATCTCCGTGCGGAGAGCCGATACTGCGTCTGCACTGGAGCCAGGAAGGTAAATATTTACATCCTCGCCGTTCCGGGAGCTTTTTCGCCGCCGCCGTGGGACATCATCTGTGACCTGAAGAGGTCAGGACAGTGGAGTATTTAACCCTGTGACACCCATCCGACAGCCTTTCATTGAAGACCTGCATAGAGGCATTGCAGTAGTCCAGCCTTGATGTGATGGTGTGAACTAGGGTTGGAACCTCCTCTGAGAGAATGAGGTGCTTTATTTTCGCAATGCTTCTTATGTGAAAGAAGGAATATGTCAGCTGAAGTTTTTATTCCTAAAGTTTCATTTCCCCATCAGTCAGTACACCCAAGCTGCACATCGTGTTGGAGCTTAAAAGTTCTGACATGACAGAATAAAAGCTGGGTAACAATCAGTGCTGTGTTCAGCTGATCTATGCAAAGCTACATTTTTGGATAAAGAACCACTTTAAAAAGTTTACATTATATTTTGACTGGTTTTGATTTTTCCTTGGTGCTAATGTGTTCCTTATCTTCCTTGCAGAAATCCTAAAGCTGATAATCAAAGAATCTACAAAAAGATCAACAACGATGCTTCGCTTAGGATACAAAATCTGTCGGTTTTAGTGAAACAAATCAAGTCCTATTATCAGGTAATTATAACCTATGTAGAGGATAAGAGATGAAGATTTTCTGTAAATACATGTAGTCTTGATAAGAATCAGTTTCTCTTAATTGTTTTCACAAAAGAAGTTAAAGTACGTTTTTAAAGAGACACTGAAGCGGGAAAAAAAATGTGATGAATTGGTTGTGTACTATGAATAATTACTAGAAGATTAGCAGCAAAGAAAATATTCTCATATTTTTATTTTCAGGTATATAGTGTGTTTTCTAACATTGCATCATTCTATAATATGTGCAGATTACACAACATTCTGCATTCAAAATGATTCTTTCAGAGCAGTCTGTGAACTAATGACCTCTCCTCTGGCAGATAAAAAGAAAACTGTTCACTTACAGTTGAGATAATAAAAGTCAGAAGACAGCCCTCTCCAAGACTTTGAAAGTTGTAGAGATTAATGGCTTTTTTGCATATAGATAACAACTGGGGTTTCTTAACTCTTCCTGTACTGGAAACAATTACACTGATGTATCTGATCTTAATGTTTTATTTCTTAGCTGTGCTACACATACAAATCATAATATCATAATTTTTTTTTCCGCTTCAGTGTCTCTTTAAGAGAATGTGTACCATTTTAAAATTTACATTTGTTTTATGAATTTGTAAGAGGGGGCGTAATGTTCAGATTATGTTATACCATTGTGATTTATAACTACTCAGCAGAAAAGCAAGAATCTATTCCTGTCCTAAAAAAACATATCTCTGTTCCAATAGTGGACAGATTTTCAAATTCAGGGAGTCCTCAACTTAAAAACACCTGACTTACGAATGACCTGCCGATACAAACAGCGCAAAAATGCAATATTTGATTCTGTGGGAATGTCAATTCTTTTTTCAATAAGGCCTTTTAGTTTTTGAGAACTTAAAAAAAAAAAAAAATGTTTTTAAACTAGGTAAAATCAGGGCTGTGGAGTCGGTACAAAAATGATTAAACTCCAACTCCTCAGTTTATGAAAACTCCGACTCCGAGTACCCAAAATTGCTCCCGACTCCTCGACTCAGAATCCACATCCATGGGTAAAATGACATTTTGCTGCTGTACACTATACTATACCGTATATAGCGAGTTCTGAGTTTAGCATAAACAAACCTGTGATCCAGAACCATCTGCAAGTTTGCGCCTGTGCCCTCGTCCATGAACAAGCGCACTGCGCAGGATGCCTCACGCCTGTCCCTATCTTGTTCGTTAACCGGGGACTACCTGTACACCTTAAAGGACAAGCGAGGCAACAAAATAACTCTATCTTTACTTACCTGGGGCTTCTTCCAGCCCCTACAAGTCACATGTGTCCCTCGCCACAGCTCTAGTCTTCTCCCAGGTCACACTGGCAGCCTCTGAAAGATCCCCAACCGCAGATAGTTTGGCGTCTTCTGCGCATCCGTCCGTAAACACGCCCCCGTCACCTGGAGCATACTGCGGGATCCTTCAGAGACTCCCGTTGGGACCCATGAGAGGACTGGAGGAGTTGGAGCCTGGCGCATGCGCAGTCTATTCTGCTCTTCCACGCGGCTGTGCACAGCAGCCATGGCTGAGCGCGCCCTGTGCATGAGGCTCCTGTCAATGGCGGCTGCACACAGCTATGCGAAAGATGGCAGCCTCCATATCCCTCTTCCTTCAGGTTCCCTTTAATAGAATATTGTGTGGAATTATGACAATAGTCCTTTCACTATGTACAGTGTGTGCCGCCTCACAAGAGTGTGTGCAGTTACTGTTTTCACCTGCATCTGTGTCGGCTGGATAGTGTACTCTTTGGCTGTGATGCAGGGTTTGAGCCTTGGACCGGGGCTCAAATCCCAGCTCAAGCCAGTACGTAAAACAGTAAGGAGTATTTGGGCAAGGCTCCCTAATAATCCTGGGAGGGCACCCTAAGTGGCTGCAGCCGTGAAGTGCTTTGGGTCTGCCAGGAGAAACGTGTGATTTAAATATTCTGTATCTGAGATCAGGGGCGTAACTACAGGGGAGAAACACCTGAAACCGCAGAGGGGCCCAGAGCTGTAAGGGGTCTCCAACTCCTACTTCACTCCCTCCATTATAGGGGTCCATCCCTCAGATCAGGGTTTTTTGTGGCTACACTTGTTATGGGAGTGAAGATTACGATGTCCACACTTGTTTTATGACCCTTGCCAGATGGACTCCCAGCAGGGCCGGATTTACCATAAGGCACTGTAGGCACGCGTCTACAGGTGCCTGATGATGGAGGGGCAGCTTACTCCCCTAACCTAGCGCCTCCCTCCTTCCCTTTGCAGAGTCCTGAGCAGAACTTAAATGAGAGTTTAGTCACTTGGCTCTCGGCATTTCACTGTACTGGTTGAACTCGATGGACGTATGTCTTTTTTCAACCAAAATAACTATGTAACTATGTAACAAGATCTCCCTTCAGTTGGGGCACCATTAGGTAGCTATCTAATGCTAAGGGTCACCTGTAGCTGCTTATGTACCCTACTAGTCAGGGAGGAGTCACAGCTGGGACAGCCAGCATACTTGCAGTGTTGTTCGGTGGGGGTTTGTAGGTTCATGAAGGGCGGAGTCTAAGGTGCCAGGGCATCTGTGCCTTTAGGCTCCTGTGATGTAAATCCGGGCCTGACTCCCAAGCTGTAAGGGTCACCATTGGGGCCCCATCAAAGGTTTGCTGGGGGTCACATGACTTGTAGTTCTGTCTCTATTAACTATGAAAACGTTTTTTAGCTACACCAACTGAAAGTGTACCTGAACTCTTGCACAGGACAGAAGGGAAACCGAGAGAATTGCACCCTGTATGTATTTAGAGAGTTTAGGCTGCCTAATTCCCCCTCATCTGTGACTAATCACCAGTGTAATTTGATCTCTTGGTTGTCAGCTCAGGAGTCTTGCCAGAGCAGCTAACTTGTAAACACAGGATGTAAAAAGCAGGAAGTAGACGCACTGCAGATTTATTGCAGGCTTTGTATCAGCTGTAACAAAGATATGTGTTTATTGAAAGGTTATTATGCTGCTGCGTATCTTTTAGAGCAGTGAGGAAGTTCTGAGTTCAGGTCCGCTGTAAAGGAACCTTCTCCAGCTTTTGGGATCAGACGGTGTTTTCTTGTGTGTCACATGTGTGATCACTTATGTAACTTTCTGCCACAATCCTCCCTGCTATGGAAACAGGTTGTGTCCTTGTTTAATAACGTTAATCATGAATTTTGTTAGAGAAATAAAAACAACAAAAACACGCAGAGCTCCTTAAAGAGAACCCGAGGTGGGTTTGAAGAATATTATCTGCATACAGAGGCTGGATCTGCCTATACAGCCCAGCCTCTGTTGCTATCCCAAACCCGCCTAAGGTCCCCCTGCACTCTGCAATCCCTCATAATTCACAGCCGTGCTGTGAGGCTGTGTTTACATCTGTAGTGTCAGTCTCAGCTGCTCCACCGCCTCCTGCATAGCTCCGGTCCCTGCCCCTGTCCCTTCCCTCCAATCAGCAGGGAGGGAAGGGATGCAGGCGGGGACTGGAGTTCTGCAGGAGGCGGGGAGAGCAGCAGACTGACACTATAGAGATAAACACAGCCAGCTCTGACAAGCTGTGTGTCAGCAGCGTGGCTGTGATTTATGGAGGGATTGCAGAGTGCAGGGGGACCTTAGGGGGGTTTGGGATAGCAACAGAGGCTGGGCTGTATAGGCAGATCCAGCCTCTGTATGCAGATAATATTCTTCAAACCCACCTCGGGTTCTCTTTACTATAGCCACGCACAACTCTTCAAAGGGCTCATCTGGAAACCTCCAGGGTTTTCATTTACAATGTAAATATGTGTTTGGATGGCATTTGATGAACGTACCTCCTCCAGGCACAGAGTGTGTATTGTATATTTTCTTTCCTTCTGTCATTAAAATGTCTCTGAATAATTGTTGGTTCCACAGTTGTGCTTTCCGCTACTGTATAAAGCACATGGGACAAAACTTGCCAGCTTAAATTTATATCTTTTTTCTTTCTTTTCTTTTTTTTTGTGTACCTGAAATGGGGAAGAAAAAAAATATACAACAGTTCCTGGGGCTTCCTCCAGCCCCTTCAGGCTGATCGCTCCCTCACTATTCTTCCAGGCCGCCTCGATCTCCGCTAGGCGGCCCGATAAATCTGCCCGTCAGCTTCAGTCGGTGCATGTGCAGTCCGGCCACGCTCCCTTGTCGCCCTCCCGTAGCCAGGATTGTTCTGCGCCGTAGTTAGGGGCAAAGCGTTCCCAGCCACGGCTAATTGGGGGGATCGAAGCAGCCCAGGAAACTGAGAGGGAGCGATCGACCTGAAGGGGGCTGGAAGAAGCCCCAGGTATGTATACATTTATCCCCATCTCAAATTTAAGTGTATGGGCTGGGGCCCACTAGCGGCGTTTTTAGCAGCACTTTTTCAATTGAAAGAGTCCTGCAACAGTTGAACCTATGGGGGTAATCCCACAGCAGTGCTGCTGTTGCGGAGAATTTTTGCTGCAATCCCTACAACTTTTTTGCTGCGATCCCGGAGCGATCTCATTGAAGACCATTAGGGCAAATCGCGATCGCACTGGGAACTGGGCTTAAAATTGTGGTACTTCATGATTAGGAAATTTCAAGTGATTTCTGAGTCCCAAACGCGACTGCTAGTGGGCCCCAGCCCTAAAAACAGTCCGTACAGCTGTTAGGGCCCATACACACTGGTGCGCTTTGCAGGCTTATTGCATTGCCTTGCAGATTGCCGGCGATCAGCAAAGCGCTGTGTGCGATGTATCCCTATAGGTTCATTCACACTGCAGCCTTTCTGATTTGCGGAAATCGCAGACGAGAGTCATGCAGCATTTCTGGAGTGATCGGGATGGTTCGCACAATATCCAAAATGTGAAGTCTTTATTATGAACCTATCCAGTAAAATGATCAGCAATCACAAAAACCTGATATATCTTGCATTATACAGGTTCTCATTAATCTGACAGAACAATCTTTCATTTTTAGCTCTCTGATTTGGGGCTAATGCTTTTTCCTGGTCAGTCTTCAAAGTAGCCATACACTGTACAATATTTTTACCCAACCCGACTTTCGATCAGACAAAAATCTCTAAGATCATAAATTGAAGTAGAACAAAGTGTTTCAATTGTAATATCTATCGTAAACGCTGATCCGCAATGTTGGTTTTGGCCGGTCAGTCGTAATGTTGATCATGGTATTGATCGCACTTACGATTAAAAACAACATTGCATAGTGTATGGCCAGCTTTACTAGTAAAGCCATGGGATAAGCATGACCTCAGTGGCAGAACTTATATTTGTGTTTTGTCAGCACACTGGCCCTTTAAGGTTTTACAGCTCTCCTTATGGTCACCCGCATTTAGTTTTAAAACTCCTAACGGTCAGCTGGAAGTGACTCACAGCTTACCACACTTCCAGCAACAAAGGAGAGTTATGATAGAGAAGGGATATGATTAAGCTTCTGCTGCTGCTTATGGCACAGAGCTCGTTACTTGGTAGCTTGTCATCAGGCTCTTCCTGTAACACAATCTCCTCTCCCATCACTGTGTACAAGAATCCCTCTGTTTTCCTGTTTAGAGGTTTTGTGTTGACAGAGCCACAGTCGTATCCCTGTTGTGGGACTTCACTGCATGCTTCTCTACTGCATACAGTACAGCCCTATAAAGTGCCATTTCCTGTGCAGTTTAAACAGGAACTCCAGTGAAAATAATGTAATGTTTCATTTTTACAATAATCCTCTATAATAATCCCCCTGTGTCTCTGCGTGTGTTTGTGTCCATGCTTTGCGCTACTGTGCATGTTCCGCACGGACAGGAAGCAGGAGGGTCCAGGGGGGCGTGTGTGCGTGTGTGCGCGCGGTGGCGACTGTGCGGCGGTCACCGGGGAGGGGAGGGTTCCGACACAGACCTAGAGCCCGTTTTTTAAACGGGCTTAGGTCTACTAGTTATGTATAAATGATTTAGTCAGTGTTTGCCCATTGAAAAATCTTTCCTTTCCCCGATTTTACATTTTGACATTCATCACATGGCGACATTTTTACTGCTGGCAGGTGATGTCAGTGGAAGGAGATGCTGCTTGCTTGTTTGGCAGTTGGAAACCGCTGTAAACCGCTGTTATTTTCCTCAATGCAACAAGGCTCCCACAGTGTTAAAACCATGGTCCTGACATCGCACTGTGGGAGGGGTTTCACCACAATATCAGCCATACAGAGCCCCCTGATGATCTGTTTGAGAAAAGTAATAGATTTCTCATGGAAAAGGGGGTATCAGCTACTGATTGGGATGACCAATTCTTGGGCGCGGTTCGGAATATAACCCTGCATTTCAACTTTGCTCTAAAAGATTATTTACAGTATATTATATGCAACCAGCATTTTTTTTTTACTAGACCAGCATTGGAAGGGTTACACAGGGCTTTAAAGTTCCTGGAGATTTCTGCAGACGCATCCGAAGCTGACAAAGATACATTTTGTTTACATAAATGTATCTAAGTGTTGAATGTGACTCACTCTCTCAGGAGCTGGAGGACAGCCAAAGAGTGTGTAACATTTCTCAATAGATACATATAACTAAATAGAATGTAACAATCTGAACTTCTGCATATCTCTCCCGGAACCTTAAACCTCTGTGTTTAACCCTTCCAATGCTGGTCTAGTAAAATAAAAATGCTTTTTGCATATAATATGCTGTAAATAATGTTTTAGAGCAAAGTTGAAATGCAGGGTTATATTGCGCTTTAAGCACAACTGATGTGAGAGGAATATGGAAGCAGGTATATGTTCCGGAGATTCCACCACCACCCTTACCGCAACGCACCCGATAGATCACGTCAGCCCTACATCTTGCAGCATGTCTGATTGATACATGTGATACAACCAATTTCTGCCTGAAATTGATTGCATTGTCGATTGGGCATACTCTTGGCGGCACTGATTTTCATCCAATTTGATTATAATCATCTAATCAAATGGCCGTTCAGTCACCCAGTTGCCTGGTTTATGGCCACCTTAATAAATTAATTTCCAATTATTCACAGCCTATTGTGTTGGCCAAACCCAGTCACCATTCCTGGGAAACTGGCAACAACTGTTTCCTAGCACCAGGTGTTCTGCTGCCCAACAACCGCCGATCTCTATTGGCTGTTTGTGCGCTCGTTCCCTTGTGAGATCCCGGCAGTGGTTGTTTGACTGCGGTTACTTGGCGGTTTTATGTCAGAGTGAATGGGCTGGACACGCCCTTTTATTCATTCTAAGAGTGTGCAGTGCTTACAAAAACCACTGTACAGGCAGATTGTGTCTCTATGTATAGGACTGTGAGCACTATTGATCAGTTCCATATGCAATTATTGGCAGTACACAGGGCACAGCTATGTACAGCTTGGAATGGCTTACTTCTCTCTGAGTTCAGCTCATGTTAACACAGCACATTACACGGCATGGTGTTGACATGCATTTTCATGTGTAGACTAGACAGCACCAGTGAATTATGGGAGTACACTGAGGAGCAGACAGGAGGCTTGCTTCTGCCATTAGCTGATGAACCTGCATACAGATATACTACAGCTTTGGCTGCTGATCTCTTGTTCTCTCTCTATGCATAGAGGCAGGGGCGGTCCCACCATGAAGTCACCTGAATCGTGATTCAGGCGGCAAAATCTAGGGGCGGGGCTTGAACAAACAGTTTGGGCCACCTGGCACTGCCTCCTCTCCACTCTCCTGCCCGCCTTCCTCCAAAGCTTGCTTCAAGCAGCAGAAAGTCCAGAACCGGCGCTGCATAGAAGGGACCATGATTAAAATTAGCATAAAATGCATTTGAGTGGCCCAATTCTAAAGCTACATTAGATCTGCATGCAAGCCGGAATTGCTTGCATCTCATTGGCCAGCATGCGCAAGGAAAAAAAATTTCAAGATGATGTCTATAACAATTTTTTTAATAGTTTCTTCATCTTCAGCTAAGATAGAATAATAAATACATTAAAATAACGGTATTAAAATGGGCAAAATATCTTCTCTAACAAAGAAAACCAAAATATATGTAGTCGTAATGAGCATAGTAAAACATTGGTAAATATTTCTGATATTTGACTACAACTAATCCTTACGATTCTATTTACGATCCGATTAAATCCAACATGTCCGATCGGGATTTGATTCGATTCAATACGATTTGCCATTGTTTTGCAATGGCAAATCCAATTGAATCGAATTCTGATCGGACATGTTAGATTTAATCGGATCGTAAATAGAATCGTAATTGAATCGCACAAAGAATCGTATCGTGTAGATTGGGCTAAAGACTCCCCTGGTGGTACTTAAGCCTAAGACCCTCCCTAGTGGTGCCTAAGCCTAAAACCCCCCTGTTGGTGCATAACACTAAGACACCCCCACCTGGAGGTGCCTAACCCCCTTCCTGATGCCTAACCCTGAATCCCCCTTTCTCTGCTGCAAATAACGTTTATACAAAAAGCGATAAATAGTCCATTAGCCCCAGGCACCCACATTTCCTGGTTCCCATTGGCTATCACCACTCCTGATGTATTGGATGCCACTAGCAGCATGCTTCTCTACCTTTCCCCAAGTAATGGGTACAATATTTGTTTTACATTGAGAATGAGAAGTAAAATAGTTTCTTTTTAGGGCTGATTCACACTACAAGAGTTTTTTTAAACGCTAGATATTTTAAAAGTTCTTACTAATGCAATGCTATCACATCACTCAAGTGTGAACGCTCACATAGGATAACATTAGCAAGAGCTTTTAAAATCACAATGCGCTTAGAAAAGCTCTTGTAGTGTGAACCAGCCTTACTAAGCATCAGTGATTTTCCTAAGTGGTTGGCTGAGAGTTGATAGCAAGGAGAAGATTTGTAACGAACAGCACTTATCTCTCATCTCTCGCCACACTGTGACATCCGGCTCACGGTTTCCCCTCTCATCTGACAATTTGCCGGTTTCTGGAGAGAAAGCTGTGCTGACCATGTACATTTCCCAGAGATAGAGCAGCCCTGCATCCCTCCTGGCCACTCTATGGAAGAGCAGAAGACCTGAGTCTATTATTCTGCAGCCCAATATCAGAACAATGAACTCATCTGTTAGCTGAACCTTATTGACTGCGGCGTGCTCATTCTAAATGGACCTCTTGCCTGTTTGGTAATTGCTCCGCATCAACATTTTCCATCTCCAGAGCACACTGTGTGCCGATATTCTGGAGGAAGCCTTTTATTCAACAGTAATCGATTCGATGTTTCATGTGCTCTACTTTCCAGAGGGCTGAGTCCTCACGTTTTTTGCTTTCAGCTGGAACAGAAAGGTTTCCTCCTCTGCCGTGCTGGTTGATGAAACCACTGTTCACCATTAAAGGATGACTGACCTGAGAGGAATATGGAGGATGATTTGTTTTAAGCAATACTAGTTGCTTGGCAGCCCTGCTGATCCTTTGCTGCTAGTACTCTTATGGCCCATACTCACGGGCTACAATTGATGCCGCAACACGCGGCGCGCGCGAGTATGCGGTGTTGCACGCGCGCGCACCCCGAACTGTCGCCCGCCGCTGATGTCGCCAGGCGATTGAAAGTTTCAATCGCCTGGCGACAGTCGCCGCCGCACCTCCGCCGCAACTGTCGCTAGTCCGCGTGAGTACGCGGACTAGCGACAGCAACCTCCATTGAGAATTCGGAGCTTCCGGCGGGGGGACGAGGAACGTCGGCGACAGCTTCCGTCGCGCCGCTGGTCCCTCTTCCGCGTGTGTACGCGGAGGGACCTGGCGAGGAGCTGTCGCCCACACGCTCACGTGTGCTGGCGACAGGCAACTTTTGCTGCCCGTGAGTATGGGCCATTAGCCATGGTCCCTGAGCAAGCATGCAGATCAGATACTTAAGGAGAGGGAAGGCTCTGGATTCTGTAGAGCCTTTCTGTTACTCCTATGTTTTCAGCGCTGGATCCCCCGTTAGCAGTCTCCAACTGATGGGTCGGAGACTGCTCACTTCCGCTGCTGCGTGAGGCTTTGGCAATCTTTGGGAGTCCGAGTGCTCCTGAAGACGGGCCGCTCTGTAGTGGGCAAGTGTGAGTGAGCCAGAATGCCATTGGTCAGAGACTGCTAATGGGGGATCCAGAACTGGAATGTAGGGACCGCAGGAGGAATGGGAAGGCACTATAGGACTAAAGCCTTCCCTCTCCTTAGGTAAGTATCTGTTTTTTTTTATTAACACTTCAGACTCACTTTAACCCTTTCGGGACCACTATAGGTAAATCCTATGCTGCATTTGTGGCTGCCCTAGGCTGATGTGGCGTTGGATTTATGCCACCCGCGGTTTCCGCTCCCGACGCGATCGTGCGCACCAGAGAGGGGAGCTTGAGCTGTCATATGACAGCTGACATCTTCCCTCAGTGATCAGGAGCCTTTGCGAGTGGCTCCTGATCACGTGATCACGAACGCCGGCAGATGGTGGTGATCACTGCTGGAGCTGTGGCGGGAGGGGGGGGAGAAGAGGATCCACTCACCTTCCTGACGTTCCCCCGCCGATCAGCACTCCCCTCCACTCTGGCCCGCATCCCCACTCGCTCTGACCTAAGTGTCGGGTCCCAGCTTGATGACGTCATCAAGCCGCGACCCAGAACTTATCAGTACGAGTGGGGATGCCAGCCAGAGTGGAGGGGTCCACAGCTGCTCCTCGCTGGAACCTGGGAGGTGAGTAAAGGCTGCCTGCAATACGCGTGACACATGGCCACACTGAGGACACCATATCCAGCTTAGCCCTACCAGGGATCCAGCTGTCTGACCCCCCCAAAAAGCCCCCCCGCCATGCAAAATCGCCTGGTCCTTAAGGGGGGCTAGGCAGCCGGTCCCGAAAGGGTTAAGCAATACCGGTTGCCTGGCTATCCTGCTGATCCTCTAATACTTTTAGCCATAGATCCTGAACAAACATGCAGCAGATCAGGTGTTTGTCAGATCTGACAAGATCTGCATGCTTGTTTCGGGTGTTTAGACACTGCAGCAGCCAAATAGATCAGCAGAGCTGCAAGGTAACTGGTATAGTTTATTCAAAAATAAATATGGCAGCCTCCGTATTTTCTCCCTTCATTTGGCCTTTAAGCGTGACTGCATTTGCAGCATGCTTGTTTCAGGTGGGCGATTCAGACACTCATGAAAGATCAGCAGGACAGCCAGGCAACTGGTATTGTTTAAAAGGAAATAAATATGTCAGCTTCCATACCCCTCTCAGGTCAGTTGTGCTTTAAGCATTCTTTCTGTACTGCCTGTTCTGTTGCTGTAACAAAGATTTTTGCTTAATTTGCTTTGTGCCTGGGGCAACACCGATCATAAACACTGCCCTGTCTTTGTGCCACGGCGAGCTGGAAAATACAACAGAACAGCCATTATTTCTGCTCTTCCTGACTGCGATTTGGATAATGAAAAGACCTCTTTATGGGGGGTTAAGTTAAAACGTTGAAGTGTTTGTGTCCTTATATTCATGTGTGCTTAAAATAACTAAAAGAGGCTCTAAACTTTAATACAGAATACTTGTGTTAGTCATTTTGGTTATGTTTTAAAATACAACATTGTCACTGCCATTGTTTACATTATGGAAATGAGTCTTTTCTGTACTAAGCCCTGGCTAGTTTTATCAGTACTTCAGTAGAGGGATGATGATGAATGCAAAGAGTCAACTTTTAACTGTAGCAGCAGTGGTAACCGTTTTAGAAGACATTATGAAGGTGGCCACTACTGATAAAATTCAGCGAACAATTATTCGTTTCCAATCATTCATATGAATGATCGTTCAGGACCACTACCGGACGAAAATCTCCTAACCAATCCGATCGTTCGCCGAATTGTTAGTGGCCACCTTAAAACAATATTTACAGCTATTTGATTGCCAGTTAGTGCCTTTCATTTGGTAGGACGACTTTCTACTTCCCGGATCAATCGATATTGTCACAGTATGGTGATAGAATTATCATTGCGGCTTACAAGGGTAACACGACCTGATTTGCTAAGGAATCTGTGAGCCAGAGATCCTCTTTGATCAACTGATCTTGCTGAACTGGCATAAATGTATTCAAAATAATCTGTGATTGTGGTAAGGGTTGTAGCTTATACCTGAGGCAAGGACCCTCAACCGTATTCTCTGACCACTCATAAATGCTGTGGACCTTAGCTGTGGTCTGTTCTTCTCTGGATACTTATCTCCGTAGAGGGAAACCTCTGGAGAATCTAGATGCTTTCCTGTCCTTTTGCCTCTCCTGATCCAGTGCTGGGACACCCCCATACCTCTTTGACAAGGGCTTGTTAGTACACATGGCCATGCTCCATGAAGGGGGCGTGGCTGGGCTGTGCAGGATGCCTCGTCATTCAGCTCTACCTGCGCCAAACTGAGCGGCGCCACCACAATATGTACTCCCTTGGAGAGGATGTAAACCTGAACTGCAGGGTGGGAGCAGTAAACACTCAGAGCCAGATTAAGGCCAAATGGGGCCCTGAGCAAAGTAGCAGATTAGGGCCCTCCTTTCTCAACCCTCTCTGCCCCCTCCCCCCCACATCATTTCATGATAGAACTTCACAGCATGAGATCAGAACTGCATAACCACTCACCAGATTTGGCGCTAGCCGAGTCCTGACACTTGATTTTGCAGGCAGACGCTGAATGAGAAGGGGACGAGCCGCGAGACTCATGCAGGAGACTGAAGTCAGCAGCATCAACTGCATTGAGCGCGCTGACGTGATGCACACTGATGTGGCGCACGCTGACTGCACAAGCCGGTGTAATAACAGGTTATGCTGCCCATATGCTGCTGGCTGGAGAGAGCGGTGCTGGTACGCAGCACCATCACCATGGTAATGGACGCCTCTTGGTCGCAGTTTCGGAAATTCATTCCGCAGCAGCAGGTGATAACGTCAGGGCTGGATTACATGCTGATGGGGCCACTTATGCTGGGAATACACGGTTCGTTTCTGCCACAGATAGATGGCTCAATAGATCATTTCCGACATGTCCGATCTCCTGTTCAATCGTTTCGCTGCTGGATTTCTCACAGGAGTGAATAGAGAAAGATAAGAAAAATGAGCGGAAGATAAGAGAATCGAGTGGCGAGTCGAGCGGAAAAATCGATCGAGCAGAGAATCGAGCGGAAAAAAAAACCACATCGTGTATGCCCAGCATTAGACTTTGACTGGGGCCCCAATCTACTGCTTGTTTTGCCTGGTGGATAATCCAGCCCTGTAAACACTCATCCATGCTGCTACCCATCATGATAGACTCAGTTTGTCAGAACTACAGTAGTTACTGTTTCTAAAGAAGCATCTTCTGACTGGTCTGGGTTTCGGAGGACCAGAGTGTAGAAACGCAGCCCTTCCGCCCTCACATGTCCTGGCCAGGTCAAGTCACTTGGTGTGATTTCAGCCAAGTCCCATAATCTGTGTTCAGGCTGCTGCTCTGCGGTTGAAGGCTAGTGTTACTATTCTTGTGCCAATTCTTGTGCCAATTTTTCGTCTCCTCTGCTTATCCCTAAAGCCAAGTGTGTGATATCATATGGATCATAAGAGGAAGAGGGGGCTCAGATGGCAACATCAATCACAGCGCTGTCATTGGTCTATTCAGAAGTGCTGCCGATTAACTGTACAAAACCCCCCAACCTGCCTTTCCTGGCTGCACAGTTACAGAATACTGCTATTGTTCCCCCCACTGAACAAACCCATATGCGTTCTACAGACATCTGGTTTGCTAAGATATTAGCTTTTATTGTGGCGTGCCATTAATTCTGAAATATAACATCCTTTGGAATGATTTTCAAGACCCTGTAAACTGTGCTTCCTTTTTAAGCTATAACTATACTTTTATGGAGAAAAAAAAATCCCCCCAGGACAAAACCATGTTAGCAATCTTCACTGAAGGCAGTTTGTCTTTGTCTTGTTCCCTCTTTTTCCACTGATAATGCAGACGACTACGCTGCAGTGTGAGAGAAAGTGGTAAAGAGGTGGATCTGAACATGATCAGCCTAGGGCTGTGATACAGCAAAGTCCCCGTTATCTGGAAATTGGCCAACCAAAACTCTCAACTAACTGGCACGCCTGAGGAGATAATGGGGACTGTTTTTTGGGGGGTGTTGGCCGGCCACAAAATGCGGAGATTCCAGCGACGTACTGTAGCTCCTAGCGGGCTCCTGGCAGCTTGGCGTCCTCTGTGTACGGCTCCCAGCATGTCACATGACAAGCCAGGAGCCGTGCGCGGACACCGTAAATATGCCAGAAGCCCGCTAGGAACTACAGGATGTCGCTGGAGGCTCGGTGAGTATTCTATCCTGCATGGGGGAGGTTAGTACTTTTTCAGCCGGTTGCTCAAGCAACCGACAATCACATGTACCTGGCATCAGGCCATCCCTGCCGCTTGTCAGATACTATGGACTTTACTTGTATTTACATTCAGGGGAGTAACTCCTGCGACCACAGGTGGGCCCAGAGCTGTAAGGGGGCCCCAAATACTACTTCACTTCCTCTTATAAAGGGGTCCAGCCCTCAGGTCAGCTTTTTTTGTTTTATTCGCTTGATATGGGGGTGAAGATTTCGATGTCCACATTCATTATAGGACCCTTGCAAGATGGGCCCCCAAGCAGTGAGGGTTACCAAGGGAAGGGGTTTGAACATTGGAGGGGCCCATCATAGTTTTGCTGGGGGGGAGGGTATGATTTATAGTTACACCCGTTTGCATTGAAAGGAAACCCTAGCTTAGGGTGACTCAATGGCAGCTTTTGTCAGGTGGGAGAAAGTTTCACTACAGTGGGCATGATTGACAAAGCTTTTTCTTCTGTTTTCACCTTATCTATGTTACATTTTCATAATTAAGGTAGCTGCAAAAACCGCCGCTCCTGTGGGCCCTTTCACTTTTGTGACCTCTAGGTCACGATGCTGGAAGGAGAGATTGGTTCTCTTATCTAGCATGCAGGGAGGGGGGGGGGGGGTGGCGGCCAGGGGGCGCAGCCAGGGAGAGATAGCTGCCCAATGGCAGCTCTGGAAACCCTGCAGGAACGCCCCTGGCGGGCCTTTTTTACCAGGGAATTCCTCTCACCTATGTTTACCTTCGAGATGGCAACAAGTAATGTTGCTAATCTCGGGGGGCTATAGGTGGGCGGTGGGGGCAGAGAGCGGCAGTGGGGGGACACAGAGGCATGTCATGAGGCACAGAACATGCCTCTGATACACCCACACACACCACACACACACCACACACACACCACACACACACCACACACACACCCCACACACCACACCACATACACACACACACCACACACACACCCCACACACCACACCACATACACACACACACCACACACACACCACACACACACACACACACACACACACACACACACACACACACACACACACACACACACACACACACACACACACACACACACACACACACACACACTTACACACACACACACACACACACACACACACACACACACACACACACACACACACACACACACACTTACACACACTTACACACACACACTTACACACACTTACACACACACTTACAGACACACACACACACACACACACACACACACACACACACACACACCACACACCACACACCACACACCACACACCACACACACACACACACCACACACACACACACACCTACACCTCTTTAAGAAACACCATCTTTAACCCTCTATAATATGGCTTTTAAAAATATCTCAGTTGTGAAACAGCCCTCACCCTGATCTGCAATGGTCTGCTCATGGCCTGAGATATGCTCACCTGCTGATTTTGCTGTTCAATGCTAATTTTGCTTGACCTTTTGGCGGCTTTTGGCACAGTTGATCATGAAGTCTTGAGTACTGTGGCAGATGGCTTAGTTCTCCAGTGGCGCAACTCCTTCTTGGCTGGCAGAACGCAAAGAGTAACCGTGGGGCCTTTCCTGTCCAATCCTGTACCACTAAAATACGGTGTGCCCCAGGGCTCGATACTACCCCCTTTGCTGTTCACCCTATGCTGCCACTTTAAAAAAAAAAATCATCCAAAAACATGGTCTGACCAACCACTGCTATGCTGACACCCAGCTATATTTGTCATTCAAACCTGGCATGGCAGGCCCTACTCCACAAATAACACACATACTTAGCTGAACTTCAGAAGTGGCTGAATAATAACTGGCTAAAACTAAATGCAGGCAAAACTGAGGTTTTTGTCTTCTAAGGTCAGTGCTCGACAGCAAAGCAACTCCAGTCTCAATCTGCACCACTAAGAACTGGGAGTTCAAGTTCAAATCCCAGATGCATTCATCCCTTGAAGACGGTCAATAGGGTATGGGATGCTGCTACCAAGGAACAGACCACGTCAGTTACCTGGTCCCCTCACACCCAGAGCCGGGAAAAGGTCCTCCAGCACCCAAGGCTGAGACACCAAAGTGCTCCCCTCTATCCCTCCCACCCGAGCCATCGCACACTGATTGCTATTAGACTAAGAGGTGCCCCAGGGCCCCCAACTTCCCCAACACCATAATGTCTAGTTTTCTGGCCTGCAGTTACTGCCATGTATCCCCTTTTCTTATTTCTCTCTGCTTAAAACACAATAGTGAGTTGTGCGCCCCCTCTTACACTGCGCCCTGAGGCCGAAGCCTCTCTCGCCTCTGCCCCGGCCCTACCCACACCCCATTATGGGATAACCCGAGGCTCAGCCACTTCTATCTGATACCGGACCCGATTATTTGGATTAGATTGAGCCCTAGATTCCTGAAGGATTTGTGGCAATCACATCACACCTCCCACAATCTTAGATCAAAAGGACCTAATAAACCCCCAAATCCATCTCAAAACCTTTGGAGCCAGAGCCTTCTGTCATGCTGCCCCTACACTTTGGAACTCCCTGCCACACTCAATCAGGGCATCTCCACCCCTGGAAACATTGAAGTCCAAACTGAAAAACCACCTGTTTAGTCTGGCATTAATGAACACCTGATTACTTCCTTTTCTAACGCCGTCCACCCAGCAACTATGTATGGATCTGAAACATACTGTAGTTACGCGCTTTGAGTCCTTTGGGAGAAAAGCGCTTTACAAAGGTTATTGTAATATTTGTTGATGAGATCTTTTAGAGATCTGGTGTGCCTAGGAGTGTTGTGTAAAGAGTTTTTTTTGCGTCTCTGATATCATATGCAGTCGTCAACCAGTGCCCACACAGACACACAACATTTATATCTCGCTTTTTCCTGGCGGACTCAAAGCGCCAGAGCTGCAGCTACTAGGGTGTGCTCTATAGGTGGTAACAATGTTAGGGAGACTTGCCCAAGGTCTCCTTACTAAATAGGTTCTGGCTTACTGCACAGGAAAAGCCAAGATATACAGTAAACCCTTGTCTCCTGTGTCAGAGGCAGAGCCCTTAACCAGTACACTTTCCAGCCATGTACACTTTAGGTTAAATTGGTCAAATATGTTGGTTATTTAGCAATGTATACAGTTTATGGGATCATTTCTATTTTATTGTAAATTATTTACATTTACATAGTGACGTCTCCTTTTCTCTCTCCATAGGAATCTCTGCAGCAGTTGGTTATGATGTCCTTGCCAAACATTTTAACCATTGGCAAAAATCCATTTTCTGGTGAGTGCTCAATGTGTTTTTTTTTTGTTTTTTGTTTGTTTTTGGTGTGTGTATTGTAACTGTTCTTAAAACATCTCTATATGGTTTTAATCACCTAAAAGTACTTATTCAGACTGCATATTTTATATATTTTATTTTTAATCCTAAAGTGCATTATAATTAATTGACAATAACAAGTTCAAGTCCCCTTGATCCAGATGTAACTACCCCCCCCCCCCCCTGGGGCAGGTGTACTGTGTCCCAGAGGTGATAATAGACCCTTCCCAAGTGTAAACATGCTCATTATTGATACAGAGTTTCCATTTGTTGGAAGATGCATCTCACCAGCCCAAACTCACAGAACACACACTATTAACCATTCCTATAATTGTTAGGAGGGCTGTGTAGCCGCTTTATAAAAGTGTGTCCCCTTCTGTCCCCCGTTGGTGCTCTGCTCCCCCCTTGTGTCCTCCTCTGCCCCCCATTTTTGCTCTGCTCTTCCCCCCATGTCCTCTGCCCCCCATTTGTGCTCTGCTCTTTCTCCCCCATGTGCCCTCCTCTGCCCCCATGTGTGCTCTGCTCTACACCCCCCCCCCTCCCCCACCCGTGTGTCCTCTTCTGCTCCCCCGTTTGTGACTATACTCTGCTCTTCCCCCCCATGTGTCCTCCCCCGCATCCCCCCCCACCCCCGTTTGTGCTCAGCTCTTCCCTCTGTGTCCTCCTCTGCCCCCCCCCCCCCCCAACGTTTGTGCTCTGCTCACCCTCCCCCCCCCCATTTGTCCACCTCTGCCCCCCCCCCCCCCCATTTGTGCTCTGCTCTTCCCCCACGCCCCTCCCCCCATGTTTCGTCCTCTGCCACCTGTTTGTGTTCTACTGACCCCCCCATTTGTTTTGCAATCAGTGAAGGTTCTCCAAGATGCTGAATCAAGTGCCGGATGTGTTTGCGGTTCTGTGCTTTCCCACTAGGGGCACAAAATATGATGGCGAGACGCTGGTAACTGATGCCAAACGCTTTTCTGCTAAACGCTTTGGTAGTAGAGAAGCTTTTAGCATCGACTAAACAAGCAGCCATCAGCATGTCTGTTTCCCTCATACCCACCAGAAGATTTTCACATCGAAACATTGACATATGACTGTTTACGTGATAGCAAGTAACATCGATGTTCAACTATGGCATATTACTCGCAACAATCGTTCGCTTTGAAAGACCGTCATGAAGGATCCCGTCATGGATGGTTGTCTCGATCCCCATTGAACCCTGCGCAAATTACCGCCTGTCCTTTGCTCCCGCAGTACGCGATTGCGGAAGATGGATCAGGGAACGATCGTTCATCAGATCTTTCATCATCACATATCCCCGATTCATCTTCTGTGGTCTTGTGGTGGGTATTCCGCTTTATAGGGCCCATACATGGTACAATTTTTTCATTTGTTTGGATTAGATCATTTATTTCAATCATTCCTTTAGATCGAATGTAAAGATTTTTCCAACATGTCTGATCTGCTTTTTATTGAAAAACAGGATAATCGGTCGTTTTTCTTGATCGAAAAAAAAAGATTATTTTTTGCTTTCACTCGATTCAATTGTTTTGGTCGAATAACAGGAAAAATTGAGTGTTTTTATTGTACCGTTTATGGGCACCATAAGTCGGACATATTGCAGGGCTCCGAATGACAGAGAGACAAATGTTCCTTGCCGGATTGACGTTTTAGTTTAGAGCAAAGTGTCGTTGCCTCGGTTATTCATCTTAATCCATCTATTGCAGAGTGATTTCCCCATCCTGCAACCAATCCCCCGATGCTTAGCCCAGCAGTTCTCAGTAACAGAGAGCTGTAGAGGTGATGGAGAGAATGCACACTGAGGCTGAAATAGAAGCCTTCATGGCATAGCTTTGATTTCTACAGTGCCAACATCTCTTTATTGGGGGAAGTAATGGCTTTGTAAGACTATCCTGTATTTTTTATTCCTTCCACCAGAGCAAGGCACAGAAGAAATGAAGAAGATGTTGCTTCTGATGTTGGGCTGTGCAGTTCAGGTAAGCAGAAAACCTTATGTTTTATTTTACGTTATATATTTATTAGTCCAAGCCTGAGGCGTATCTACAGGGGTGCAGGTCTGGCATGTGCCATGGGCGCATCTTACGGGGGGTGCTGCTCTGTAGCATCATGGGTGTTCTCCATACAGATTCTAGTTTTTATCCAGGGGAACGTCCGCTGCTTGGTTACATCATTTAGAGGGACAAGCTGCCTGTTATTTGGAAGATATGTATAGGCTGGCCTATTGCGATACTTCATTCTTACAGGTCATGATTCATTGCAATGTGCACACCAATATCGGCATTTGCTATTCCCATGAGTGATGGACCCCTGGCCGGTCTGCCCCCAAGAGCCCCCCGGGGTCGTGGTGAGTGTGGAAAGCAGCTCACTTGTCTGCTGGTGCGAGTCCTAGCATGCATTGACGCCTATGGCGCCTGTACCATGTGACAGCACCCCATGTACTGATGGCCATGTGCATGAGACTGGGTCATGGGGTACAGGAGCCTCTAGCCATGCTGAGGAGACACTAGAGGAGGCCTGCAACAGATAGATGAGCTGCTTCCATCATCCCTCAGATATGTCAGCTAACTGCCACAGCAGAGAGCTAATATGTAAACACCAGGCGTTAAAGTGAACCGAGCACCTTTTTAGCACTCAGGACATTTCTATAGCACATGAAAAATGCATGCCAACAATCTGTTTCATTATTAAAATAAACTTTAATTTACCTTTGTATTTTACAATCAAAGTAGCAGTATTAAGCCTGTTTCAGCAGACCTGACCGTCTGCAGAGCTCTCAGGACGCTAATTCTTTTATTGAGCTAATTACCCATAAGTAAGCAATAGCTTTTCTCTCAACAAAGGGGGTGGGTAATTAGGACTGTTTGACAAATAAAATAAAATACAAAGGTAAATGAAAGTTTATTTTAATAATGAAACAGATTGTTGGCATGCATTTTTCATGTGCTATAGAAATGTCCTGAGTGCTAAAAAGGTGCTCGGTTCACTTTAAGGGCCTGTTTCCACGACACGAAGATTGGATGCAGAAAAACTGACTCCAATGAATGCCTGTGGGAAAATCTGCATCAGAAAAATCGCGCTTAGTGGAAACAGGCCCATAGGCATTCATTGGATTCAGATTTTCTGCATCCAATCTGTGTGTAGTGGAGACAGACCCTAACCCTATGTCTGCTTCTATGAAAGCAGGAAGTAGACACACTGCAGATTTACTGCAGGATTTGTATCAGCTGTAACAAAGAAATGTTTTTTTTTCTTTAAAGGTTATTATGCTGTTGCTTATCTTTTAGAGCAGAGAGGAAGTTCTGAGTTCAGGTCCGCTTTAAAATATTGTGCTTCATGTTTGTTTATTTGTTTTTGTTACAGTGTGCGAGAAAGGAAGAGTTTATTGATAAAATACAAGACTTGGATTTCGACACAAAGGCAGCTGTCGCCGCTCACATCCAAGAGGTATTGAGTTATGTGTCCCTTAAGAACTTTTATGTTATGTTTTCTATCTCATTAATGATGGACCCATTGTGTCACCATGTGAGTTAGGCTGATGTGTACCTGCAGGATAGAGCTTACAGGTCTTGCAGGGTCGACACAAGTACAGGACAGGGAGTTCAAAGGTTAAATCTGTTCTTGTAGATGGGGATGGCTGCATAGAATAGCTTTACTGCCCCTCACTGAGCCGCTCCTAAATTTCTGGTGCCCTAGGCCATGGCCTATGGGGCCTTGCCAGAAATCCTGCCCTGGCAACAGGCTATTATCCTCGGCATTCACGGTTTGTTTCTGCCGCTTGATTCTCCCGCTCGATCGTTTCGCCGCTCGATTCTGCAGTCGATTCTCTTATCTTCCGCTCGTTTTTCTTATCTTTCTCCATTCAATTCTATCACAAATCAAGTGGTGAAACGATCGAGCGGGAGATCGGACATGTCGGAAATTATCTATCGAGCCATCTATCTGGCTCAAAAACGAACCGTGTATTTCCAGCATTATTTTGTTTTCCTGCTTCTCGTCTGAAGACTTGTACTGTGAAGTGCTGATGAGAGTGAGCAGCGATTGGCGGGGAAGGGTAGTCACATGAGTATGAATGAGGCGCACACAGACAGCTGTATCCTGCTGGAGTAATCTGGATATAAATGGCCTGTTTATCACAGATCTACAAGCATGAGGCTTGCTGTAGTTACAGGCCAGCTGCTGTGAATAATCTGCTGAACATCCTGAGGTTATGACTCGTGCTTTGCTCACTGTGGCTGTTATAATAGCGAGATAGTTTGAGCAACAACTGAAATGGATTGGAGAACAAATTGAGTACAGTGCAGATGTGTTTTATTTATTTCCAACAGGTTTAAAAAAAAAAAAGGCAAGCCACCCCTGATCTGTTCTGCTGTCGGCTGATAGAGGCTCCGATCCCATGACCCTTTTTTTTTTACATAATGTCCTAAGATGCCCTTATGCCTCAATAATCGTTTCATGTAGCGAGATCATTTGTTAATGAACTGCATAACTACATGGTAAATGCAGGTGAACATACATCTAACAACTTAAAGGAAACCTGAGACCAGTAAAATAAAAAAAAATGTATACATACCTGGGGCTTCCTCCAGCCCCCTTCAGGCTGATCGCTCCCTCGCCGTCGTCCCAGGCTGCCTGGATCCTATCCTAGGTGGCCTGGTAATTCCACCAGTCAGGGCATACTGCGCATGCGCAGCTCGGCCGTGCGTGTGCCCTATCGCGATCCCGTTGCCTGGAGAGTTCTGCAGGCGCACAGTACTATTGCGCAGGCACAGGATGCTTCCTGCGACAGAGTGCGCTGCCGGACTGTGCTTGCGCCAACTGTTGAAATTACCGGCCTGCCTAGCGGAGGATCTAGGAGATGTAGCACGACAGCGAGGGAGCATTCACCCTGAGACTTGGAACCCACTACAGCACTTATGGAGCACTTTTAATCAATCTGCCAATGTAAATCAATGTAACAAATTCCACACTTGCGATTGCAATTTTTAAGTCTTGAAGCGCTGGCAAATCGCTCATGAATCGCTACACATAGCTATTTGTGTGCAATTTTAAATTACAGGAAGTCCCCGGTTAACGAACAAGATAGGGACTGTAGGTTTGTTCTTAACCTGAATCTGTTCTTAAGTCGGAACATTGTGCCATCTCTGTCCTCTGTACCTCCTCTGTGCCTCCAGTGGCCCCCTCTGTGTCACCTCTGCCCTTTGTACCTGTTTATACAAGTTTAAAAGCCATTTTGTTTTTGATTTTTTTTTTATCAATTTTCTCAAAAACTGCAAGTCCAATTTGAAAAAAAAAATGTTTTGACTTGTTCCCATGGAAACAGAAAATCCATGCCATTGGTCTTGGCGGGTCGTTCGTATGTCGGGGACAATCTGTACTGCAAACTGTAAAAAAATTATAGTAAATTGAAAGGACCAATCAGAATTAAAATCACTAGTCGCAAATCACTATCACAATCGCTGGGAAAAAGCTTACACTTTTTAAAATTGCTACCAAAAGCTCTCATGAAATTGCTTACAAAACACTAATTAAAACAGCTAGTGATTGTGCTAACGATTTGTAGTGGGTTCCAGGCTTGAAGGGGACTGGAGGAAGCCCCAGTTATGTATAATTTTTTTTATTTTATTGGTCTCAGAAACACTTTCAACAATACTAAAAACACATGATGCTTAAAACCGTTTAAAGGCCATGGCCCTTGATTTGTGTGTTTTAACCAGTGTAAATCAAAACTTTGAGTTTGACCATCAGTTAACACAACCATCTTATTTCTTTTAACACCAGACAGATATTGCATGGTCTGTAGACCCAAGCAATAAACATTATTGGCTTTATGCTCTCTTTCAATCACAAAGGCAGATTTTTCTAAGTAGTCTAACATGACATAAACACAATTTGTGGGAAAAGCTTGGATAATATTCCCTCTTCCTGATGCTGGCCACAGAGCTAACCTCACCAGGGAATAAATCTGGTAAAAAGCTTTGCTTAGGTTTTGTGAGGTTATAGGAGTATGTACAGTAAGAAACTCTCGATCCCAGCAGTTTTTGCAACGTTGTCTTTTGTTTCTCGGAAGGTAACTCACAATGCGGAGAATGTGTTTGATCTGCAATCCTTGGAAGCCGCTGATCTGTCTCCGGAAGATCTGGAGTCTCTGCTGAAGAATACAGCTTTCCATTTAAAGAGGCTGGTGGATGAAAGGGATGACCAGTCAGAGGTATGAAAGAAGATGGGCTGCCAGTGGCTCCTCCCATCATGTGCTGTGTTTGGATCTGTCCTTGAAACTACTAGCAGTTAGGCTCTGTTCCCACTTTAGTTGAGAACTAACATTCTCTACACATTGCAAAACTGACCATGAACAGCTGCTATTTTGTATATAGGAGCTGTTCACACTTGTCAGGCTGCAGTGGATCCATTGGATCTGTTGCGGTACGGATCTAGACCAAGTTGCGCCTGCGGCAAGGTCAGGTTTTGGCAACTATGCTCTTATCCCTACTGTTTATACATAATTCGAAAACTGAATCCTCGCGTGTAATCCTAGAAATAGGGTGGCGATTTACAGCCCCCAACTCCCCCTTTGTTGCAATCCCCCCCTTCTTCCCCACCAAGGGTGGCAATTTACTGACCCCCCTATTTGTGGCAATCCCCCCCCTTTCATCCACCTCCGAGGGTGGCAATTTACTGAACTCCCCCATGTGGCACCCCCCCCCCCCCCCCTGCAGCCATCCCCTGCCCGGTGTAACTATACATACCGAACCTTCGATCCTGCGGATGTCACACAAGCTCTGCAGCTCCTTCTCTGTCAGGACACAGACACGTGGCTTAGTGACCTCACCAAGCAGAGTGTCTGTGTCCTTGGCAGGGAAGACGGACGAAGGCTCGGTATGTATTATTACACCGAACAGGGGATGGTTGTGGTGGGGGTCGCCACACAGGGGGGTTTAGTAAATCGCCACCCTCGGAGGTGGATGAAAGGGGGGATTGTAACAAACTGGGGGGGTTAGTAAATTGCCACCCTTGGAGGGGAAGAAGGGGGGATTGCAACAAAGGGGGGGGGGGGGTCAGTAAATCTCCACCCTCGGATAGGAAGAAGGGGGGGGATTGCTAGACACAGGGGGGGGGGGGGGGGGAATAGAACGGGGAACGCCGCAGAGGAGCTAAAGATCTCCCTGTTGGTAATGACGAGTCTCACTAAGCCAGACGCGTCACGCTCCTGCACCCGCCTATCAATGCTGCCAAGTGTTTATTTCCCCATCCAAATTTTGCCGCCTTTTTAAGATTTCAACAAACTGCGCCTGGAGCAAGAGACCTGCCTGTGTGCCCTCCGCCCCCCCACAGATCCATCCCTGGCGGGCCGCACTTCTGTGTAATCCGCTATAATCTCGGAAGAGCATATTTGTTCCCCCATACAGCCTATAGTGGTAACACATCTGCCCCCAGCTCCAGCCGGAACAAAGCCGGACCATCAGAGTGCACTTAATCTGGCACAAGTAGGAACCGAGTCTTATGCTGGGCATACACGGACCGGGTTTTCTTATCAATCGAGCCGCTGATGGCTCGATTGATAATTTCCGACGCGTCCGATCACCTGCCGGATAGATTCCGTGCTTGATACCGGCGGGCAAAACAATAGGATAAAACGAAATGCTGATAAGAAGTGCCCGCGGGGACACGCCGGGATCGAGCCAGCGCCTCAAATCTACTGGAGAAACTGTCCGTGTATTCCCAGCATTAGAGTTTAACGTGTGGACAAACCAGAATGCTAAGGGGTACATGGTCTCAGCAGAGGAGGGAGGTGGGCAGGGTCAGGTGATCTGCTTTGTGCTGGGGAGCATTAGCTATCCTCCTGAAAGCAGGGAGCTACAGGACAAAGCCAGTCAGGTATTCTCTAAATATATTTAGTAAAAAGTATGAATGTGTGCGGTGCACAAAACTTTGTATGAACTCCGTTAGGCATTACACCTGGTTCACACTGGCATAAAAAAGGTCCATTTAGTGGACCTAAATGGACCGATTCCTAGCAGAGGTGAACGGATCCTATGTTAATCAATAGGATCCGTTCACATTGCTCTGTTAGAACTGATCCATTTGGCCCATTGCACTGCACAGACCGCAAGTTTGGGTTGGAACTAATGGAACAGAGGGTCACAGATGAAAAATTGATGCCTTTTGAAAACTGATCGGTTTGGAAGGAGCTGTGTTTACACAGATCCGTCTTTTATCCTGCGGCGTGAACTGGCCCTTATGGAGTGTGCGCAGAACTGGCCCTTTTGGAGTGTGCACAAATGCTTTGGCAGCCCGGTGCAGAAGGTATTTGGCCTAAGCTAGTGGCATGTTTGCTGGATTTGTCATTGAACAGCTGATGAATGATGTGATTCACAGTCAGTGTTGAATCATTGCACACTGCTCTGTGCTGTGCTGTTTGTGTATGTGTTCTAATTACATGGCAGTAATATGTATTCTCTACAACATTGCCAGCAAGTGATGAGCTTATAAACAACTGATCTAGGCAAACAAATGCTGATGATGTAGAAGGACAACTGAGGATGTAAATAAAAGCAGTGTTTAGACAGAGCTGCCGGCCAGTCACACCATGCAGTCTACAGCTGAGGGCATGTCTGAGTATAAAGGCTCATACACACATCAGACTATAGTCTTTCGAAAATGAAAGATCACAGACCAATCTTACCCCCTTCCATGTAGTATGAGAGCATTTCTACAGTCTATTCTATGGAGCTGAACTCCCCGTCAGATAAAATCTTTGCAAGATGCTGCACACACAGATGCTGTACAGACACAAAAGATCAGTATCTGCAAAAGATCTGTTCCTGCCAAAGATCTGTTCCTGCAAATTGCATTCATAGTCTATGAGATCTGCAGATCATCATACACACCTTGTTTAACTGACATTCACTGCAGATCAGACAATCATCTGCAGATCTGAAAATCCATCCTGGTGGATCTGATCTGCAGATGAATGTCTGTTAAACAAGGTGTGTATGAGGATCTGCAGATCTCATAGACTATGAATGCAATTTGCAGGAACGGATCTTTGGCAGGAACAGATCTTTTGCAGATACTGATCTTTTGTGTCTGTACAGCATCTGTGTGTGCAGCATCTTGCAAAGATTTTATCTGACGGGTAGTTCAGCTCCATAGAAAAGACTGTGTAGAGTATGGCTCTCATACTACATGGAAGGGTGGTAAGATTGGTCTGTGATCTTTCATTTTCCAAAGACT
Organism: Hyperolius riggenbachi; assembly: GCF_040937935.1. Classification (NCBI taxonomy): domain Eukaryota; kingdom Metazoa; phylum Chordata; class Amphibia; order Anura; family Hyperoliidae; genus Hyperolius; species Hyperolius riggenbachi. The sequence continues at coordinate 438,559,130 of NC_090649.1, forward strand.
ATAGTCTGATGTGAGTATGAGCCTTTATAAAATCAGGCCAGTCACAAGGCCAGTTCTTTGAGCACTACTAATCGGGAACCAGGACATTAACGTGAACCCGAGGTGAGAGTGACATGGAGACTGCCATATGTGTTTCTTTTTATACAATACTAGTTGCCTGGCAGCCCTGCTGAGCTATTTGTGAGCTATTTGGCTCCAGCAGTGTCTGAAGTAAAACACAAACAAGCATGCAGCTAATCTTGTCAGATCTGACAATAATGTCAGAAGCACCTGATCTGCTGCATGCTTGTTCAGTGTCTGCGGCTAAAATACACTGACCACATAGAGGGGGGGGGGGGGGCAACAGTCATTGGCTGTTCACATAGGGGGACACATGAACAATCATTGGCTGTTCACATTGGGGGACACAGGAACAGTCATTGGTTGTCCCTGTGTCCCCCTATGTGGTCAGTGTAGCTAAAAATATTAGAAGCAGAGGGCTCAGCAGAGCTGCCAGGCAAGTGGTATTGCTTAAAGAGACACTAAAGCGGAAAAAATGATGATATAATGATTGGCATGTGTAATACAGCTAAGAAATAAAGCATTAGGAGCAGAGACATAAGTCTAATATTTGTTTCCAGTACAGGAAGAGTTAAGAAACTCCAGTTGTTATCTATGCAAATAGCCATTGAGCTCCACGACTTTGAAAGTGTCCGAGAGCTCTGACTTCTGATTAGGTTATCTCAACTGTATTGTGTTTTTCTTTTGCAGAGAACAGTTCAGGACAGGTCAAAAGTTCACTGCTTGTTTTGTTCTGTAAAAACATTTAGAATGCTGAGTAGTGTGTAAACTGCAAATATTAGAGAATGATGCAAAGTTATAAAAAAAAAGCTATATAACTGAAAATAAAAATATGAGAATATTTTTTTTGCTACCAATGTTCTAGTAATTACCCGTACTACACAACCAATTCATGATATCACAATTTTTTTTCGCTTCAGTGTCTCTTTAAAAGGAAATAAATATGGCGGCCTCCATATAACTCTCACTTTGCGTTCACTTTAATAGCATTACTACTACCATTAAGGGCATTTCCAAACTGGAGGCTGGCAGTAGGGATGGTCAATGAGATGCAAATAATTTCAAGTTGATGCAGCATTATTCAAATTTTGTATGCAAATATATGCAACATAAACATGAATCAGTCAAATCCTGCTGAGGTAAAATTTGATGGGTCCATTTTCAAACTGTATAAATGGTTGCATACAACATTTGCATAATCCTACATCAACTCAGAATTATTTGCATGTCATTGACCCTCCCTAGCTGGCAGCATCCACTGGCTGTCATCTGCTCTTGTGGATCTTCTGGGCATCAGAAGGCAGCTTGTAACCTAAACATGGGGGGGGGGGGGAGCTTTTTATGAAATCCTGATCGAGCAGCAGCCAGCCGTTAGATATTACAGGAAACTTCCGATTCTCAAAAGAACAACTCCTGCGTTAAGCCAGAAATGCATAGTTCAGCCATCTTTGAGAATTAGCCGTTAATGGACAACTGTAACAAGAGGAATATGAAGGCTGCCATATCTATTTCCTCTTAAACAATACCAGTTGCCTGGCATCCCTGCTGATCTGTTTGGCTGCAGCAGTGTCTGCGTCACACCAGAAACAAGCATGCAGCTCATCTTGTCAGATCTGACAATAATGTCAGAAACACCTGATCTGCTGCATGCTTGTTCAGGGTCTATGGCTAAAAGTATGAGTGGCAAGAGGATCAGCAGGGCTGCCAGGCAAAACTGCATTGATTAAAAGGATAAAATGTAGAGAACTGAGAGCCCAATATAGTGTAGTATGTTAAAACATAAACGAAGTAAGGCAAATCAGTGAGAAGAGTATACTCACAAGCGTGGGTTACCACACAGGCAACCACTGTATAAGCAGGTGAGGAGATTAGACCTGTCCTCACTCAGGATTAAGAAGTCGCTCTCTGTAGATGAGAAAAAGGGGTAGATCACCCCTCCACCAGGGGTGGACACGATTTTGCAGTAGGAGAACAGAGGCGCCGGCAGAATAAAAGTGGATAAAACCTTTAAAATTTGCTTGGAGGAAGTGGTGGACTTATCTCCATAAAGCAGACACGAAAGACTGTCTGAAAAGTAGCAATCACATTTATTAGTACCCCAAAACAGTGCAACGCGTTTCGCAGGCCCAGCACGCTTCATCAGGCAATAAACGTGGGGACAAAACTGTAGACAAGAGACAGTACATTATGCTATAGTAATTTCTGCAGTTACAAGATGCATATTAATATATTACATATCATACAGCATACCATATGAAAAATTGTTTCGTGGAGATAGCATAAAAAGTTGGATGTACAAGTAAACCAGCGGTGGTAGAGGCTATGGTGCTCGTGATGGTAATGGGCTATGGGGTGTTTTTTACACAGATTTGCAATGAGTGGTATCGTTAATGAAAAAGGGTATATGTAAGCAAGTGTAATGGGTAATAGAGCATTGAGAAGAGAACAGGGGGCCAGAAAAATAAGGTAAAGTGTGCCAATAAAATAACATAAAGAACTCACCAGAATTTCAGCAATAGCAGGTGTAGCGCCTCAGTGGAGTGGTGAGGACGCTTTACTCCTTATATATACTTGCTAATAGGGCCAATTAGATGTGTGGGAGGTGTTGGGTGGGTGGGGTTAGGGCAAGTGTGCGAGCAGCCAATGGGTTCTCGCCATCTGTGTTCAGTGAATTGGGTTTTTGGGAAGGTTTTGATTAAAAGGAAATAAATATGTCCGCCTCCATATCCCTCTCAGTTCAGGGGTTGATCATGTTTGGCCGGGATGCCTGTGAGTTCAGTCAGAAACGAACAAGATGTACAAATCCATTTGTGTAATATGGGACATATTTCTCAAGACCCATTCCAAAACCATGGCGGTTAATTTCCTTAACACAATATAAAGAGGAGAACCTCTTTTAAGACTTGATGATTGGCTACCTGTTTCTCTGCAGCATAGCACTTTACACTGTGTCACTGAATGATGACAATAGTTTGGTTGGTAATTAGGGGAGGCTGGGAATCCTTATACATAAGGGATCCAGAACTCCTCGCCTCTGTTTTCTATAATGGGGATGCATGCTCTGGGCTTACTAATGTGCGCTGATGAATGTGTTACATTCCTGATTTCTCTCACTTGCCTCCAGACAATTATCGAGCTGTCAGAGGAGAGAGACTCCCTTCACTTCACACCTCCGCCACCATTGGCCCAGTCTCCCAGCGGCTCGCCTGGCATGAGGAGGACGGAGAGCAGACAGCACCTGTCAGTGGAGCTGGCGGACGCCAAGGCTAAGATCAGACGGCTGAGGCAGGAGCTGTGAGTGTTACTCCGCCCCATAAAATGACTCCCCAGGTCTTCCCCATTCTGGGACCTTATTTACAGCATTCTCTGTGACATTGGCATTGTTTCCCTCTATATACTGCATTTGATTTTTGCTTTATGAACAAGCTTTTCATTATGGCTTGTTCACCCTTCACACTTAATTTTGTAAAAAATAATAATAATAATAATAATAATCAGCACTTGTGTAAATCTACAAAGGAAGTTTTTACACCCTGGCACAGAATTTGACCTGCAGCAAAAAAAAAAAAAAAAAAATAAATGTAAACATATACAAATAAGAAGTCTGTTTCTTCCAGAGTAAAATGAGCTATAAATTGCTTTTCTCTCCTATGTTGCTGTCACTTACAGGAGTTAGTAGGAATCTGATGGAACTGACTGGTGTTTGACTAGTCCAGCTCCTCATGGGGGATTCTCAGTATCTCATTTATTCTCTACAAAAGCACTGCCTGGAAAGGCTCTATACAAAGATGCAGGCCACGCCCCCTATCTGTTTGCAGACTATTCTGGCAGTTGGACTGAGCAACTCCCATTCACTAAGGCTTCGTTCACATTGCGTTCCGATCGCGTTTGCGCTGGGCGTTTTTTGACGCGTTTTTTCCCCCCCTTCCCGACGATTTCTGTGAGTTGGGCGGTTTTGGTAAACGTTTTTGTAAATGCTTTTACAGAGCGATTTCGTCAGAAAGTGAACTCTTTGATCCGGTAAATAATAGATAGAATGTATTAATCCTTAAAAACGCAATCCCTGCACAAAGTGATTTTATGAGCGGTTTGTGTTTTTCCTATACCTTCCATTGAGGCAGAAATAAAACGCCTCAAAAATGGTCCATGTAGCGCTTCTCTGAGCGGATTGGATACTAACCGCTCTGGTGTGAACTCTCTGATAGAGAATCATTGCACAAGCGGCATTTTTTTTTAAATCGCTGGCGCTTAAAGTCCAAAAGCGCCTCCCTTTGTGAACAAGCCCTTAATGCTTTTGAAAAGAAAACCCTGTGAATCCCCCATGCGGAGATGGGCCAGTCCAAAACCTATCAGTTCCGTCAGAGTTCTACTAACCACTCTAAGTGACAGTAACATAGGGGAAAAGTAATTCATAGCACATGTTACTCTGGGATTTATGTACTTTTTATTAATGTGTTTTCATATATTTAAAATGTTACAATTGTTTGCGATAGTTTTCCTTTAAGGTATTTAGCGACAGAAACTTCTGTTATTTTGACAAAAAGCCCTTCTTGGCGTTACCCCAAACCACGCCTCGATTGTTTAAATATGATAACAATGAACGTCCATTCCTGCACAAGCCCAGCTCTCTTCATGGTCTTAACGCTAGCGATAATTGGCTTTCCTGGTTTCCTTGCTTGGAGTGGCTATTAGCTGAAGGCCAGCGCAGAGAGGTGGGGTGAATAGGCGTGAAGTGGTGGAAGGGGGGGCCGTAGCGGGAGTTCTTTCTCTGGTGCTGCTGTGAGGCGGACGGCCCTGAATATTCTGCACACAGCTGCACTTGGGAAATGAGCCTGAAGATTGCAGTCATTATCATGATTGACACTTAATGGATAGCCTAAACATTTAATGCCAATGCGCTCTTGGTAATTTGGTGCAGGCCTCCTTAGTCTACAGATAAAAACCTGTAATTAGACATGTAAACGAAAGCTGAATCTTTCCCTCCCGACAGAAGCCCACCCTTTCAGGCCTGCCATCCGCGGCGGTACCAGTCGAGTCTTGCGCGTCGCTGCTGGCGCCAGCGCCGAACGAGTTACTTCAGCAATCAGCCCCCTACGGTTATCCTGGAAGGGGAATATTAAAGATATCAGCCTTGTTTGTCGTGTAGATGTCAGACACGTTTTCACAAGTCTGTGTTCCAGATGACCTTGCTGGGTAGTCTGTGTTATTGTTTAGCCTGCTTGAAAAGGGACTCTGCTAAACAGCACAGAATGTTATAACAGAAAGATTGAATCCATTGTTGTTTGGCGGAGCCAGCAAACCGCTGCAGAACAATAAACAGAGGGGTGTCCCTTTGTCTCCAATTACTAGACCCATATGTAGAAATGTTAGGCTCGATTTTCAAAGTGTCTCTGAAGGGGTCGGTATGGATTCGGTGCTGGCGTCCGATAGGCAGAGTATGGGTAATGCGATTACCAAGCACCAGAGCCGGGCCATCTACAAGGCAATTCTAGGCAGTTGCCTAGGGTCTGGAGAGAGTCTAAGAGAGTCTAGAGGCCTGTTGGATGGTAGCCCCCACCAAATGTAACTGAAAAAAATAAATGACCATCTAGTGGTGGGCAAAAACTGCTATCTTGCCTATGGCCTCATTTCATCTTCATCCCTTTCTGCCACACACTCTGATATTTTCAGCTAGGTTTTCATCTGTGCTTCTTTGCACCGTCCCCATTGTGGGTAACCACAAATGTTCACTTATAGCTGAATTATTGCAGATTTCCTTTTGTTTTAAGAAGGCAAATTTTACCAAGCTTTGCTTATTTTAGTAGGAGGGCTTTTTGCTCCCTTTTATCCCCCTATACATTCCTAGTGGTTTGGGTCACCCTGAGCTGCTTGGTTACTCTGTTGTACTGGTCCAAGCCCTATCTCATACAGCCTTATCAATCCCTGCCATGTACTGATAAGGACCAAAAGTCTGAAACAGGCTGTCACATGTGGGTTTGATATGGCTGTGTAAAATTTAAAGCTATAGGTTTGCTGTACACCAGTGGTTCTGGATGCTTGCTTTGCTTACCAAGGGCGAAAAGGGATAATTTGCATATTCAGTAGCAGTGCGTTGTGGGTAACCACAAATGTTCACTTATAGCTGAATTATTGCAGATTTCCTTCTGTTTTAAGAAGGCAAATTATACCAAGCTTTGCTTATTTTAGAAAGAGGGCTTTTTGGTCCCTTTTATCCCCTTAAGCAGCGTCTACACGGGTAGAGGTTGTAGCGATCCGGCGGCTCGATTAGCCGCCGGATCGCCTCTTCCGCGTGCCCACCGCGTCGCCGCGCGTGCGCCGCATTAGATTGCCCGCTCGTCCCCGCCGGCGCTGCTCATCTCCCGCACGATTCCCTGCCATTGTCCCCTCGCGGGGATCGAGCAGGGAATCGGCGGTGCGGAGATCCGTCCTGTCGGATCTTATCGGCTCGAGTGATAAGGAGCATCGCGGCCGCATCTATGCGTGTAGATGCGGCTTTATACATTCCTAGTAATTTGGGTCACCCTGAGCTGCTTGGTTACTGTGTGTGTAACTCTAATCAAACTCCCTAACAAGGAATCCTCCTTCCCACACCCAAGCCTAGCCTTGCCCCAACAGTAACCCCGTCCTGATCCCTAGCCCTTACTCCAAATTAATCCCTTCCTGATGTCTAACCCTAGTTTGCCCCTCAAATTTTCTATTGCCTAAACCCCCCCCCCCCCCCCCCATCCCCACCCCCTCAATTAACCCCTAAACTGAAAGGACAACTGTATTGAGCAGAATATAGAGGCGGCCATATTTATTTTACCAGAGCTGAACTAGGAGAAACATGGGGGAGCAGGCATGTACTTCAAGCTGTCCTGACGCCCTCCGCTGTCCTCAGTTCCCTCCTTTTCTACCTTAATGCCCACCGGCCTCCTCTTCCGGGCCCGCAGGCGCGTGCCTGTCTGATCACGTCCGTCACAACCACGTCAGTCGCATGTGCAGAGAACGGGGGGTGGTGGGATGGACAGCTTGCAGTACATGCCTGCTTCCCCCCCCCCAGCTCTAGCCCCCTCCGCTGTGGCCAGTATCCCTGCTCGCACTGACTCTCCGTTGATGATGTCATCAAGGCGGGACCCAACACTTAAGTCACAGCAAGCAGATATAAGTCAGAGCAAGCAGAGATGCCGGCCAGAGCAAAGGGGAGCGACGATCGCTGGGGGAACATCAGGAAGGTGAGTGGATCTGCTTCTTCCCCCCCCCCCCCCCCCCCCAGTGCCACAGCTCTAATAGTGATCACTGCGATCCGCCGGCGATCGTAGTGATCAGAAGCCAATCGCGATAGCTCCTGATCACTAAGGGGAGATGTCAGCTGTCATATGACAGCTTAATCTTCCCTCTCGGTGCTCATGATTGCCTCGGGAGTGCTACAAGCAGGCGGCGTAAATCCTACGCTGCATCAGGCTTAGACAGCCACAAGTGCGGCGTAGGATTTACTATCAGCAGTATCCCAAAGGGTTAAACAATACCAGTTGCCTGGCAGCCCAGCTGATCTATTTGGCTGCAGTAGTGTGTGAATCACACCAGAAACAAGCATGCAGCTAATGCTGTCAGATCTGACAATAATCTCAGAAACGCCTGATCTGCTGCATGCTTGTTCAGGGTCGCTGGCTAAAAAAATGAAAGGCAGAGGATCAGCATGATAGCCAGGCAACTGTTATTGTTTAAAAGGAAATAACTAGAACAGCTTCCATATCCCTCTCATTAGAATTGTCCTTTTAACTTTTTAATACTAACAACTAAAACTATCCTGCGCCTACTCCTAACATTCCTAATGGGCCCCTCACCATAACCAATAATTACCGTCTGTCAAGCACTTCATTTGAGCATTTGACGGCCTTTACTACATCTGTGCAGCGCATTCTGACATGTCCGTGCTGCTGATAACTTTTTTTTTTTTTTTTTTTTTTGTTACCAGATAGTAGATTTGAAGCACACCTGCAGTGAGAGGGATATGGAGGAAACCGTGACCAAGAATTCATCCCAATCTGTAGCTGATACCCCTTTTTACATTCCTTTTCTCAAACTGCTCATCAGGGGGCTCTGTATGGCTGATATTGTGGTGAAACCCCTTCCACAAGAAACTCTGAGGACCATGGTACTCCTGGCAGTTTCCTGTCTGTGAATCTCACTGCATTGTGGGAAATAACAGCTGTTTTACTGTTTACAGCTGTTTCCAACTGCCAAAAAAGCATAGCAGCGTCTCTTGTCACTGACATCACCTGCCAGCAGTAAAAATGTCACCACGTGATAAATGTCAGAATGTAAATCAGGGAGAGGAAAGATTTTACAAGGGATAAACACTGACTGAATCTTTATACATAATTATTGTAAAAATAAAGCACTTTTTTGATTACATTATTTTCACTGGAGTTCCTCTTTAAACAATGCAGATTGCCTGGCTGTCCTGCTGATCCTCTGCCTTTTATTTTGAGCCATAGACCCTGAACAAGCATGCGGATCAGGTGTTTCTGACTGAAGTCTGACTGGATTAGTCACATGACGGCGCCCCGCTGGACACTTCTGTACTGCAGTCCGCTAGATTCACACAATACTTCCATATCCACAATATATAAATACAGCTGCTGGAGGCTCAGCTGTAACACCTTCTCCTTAGCAGGCAGCTTATCATATTATTCTCTCATCATTATACTAAACCGTTGAAGCCTGTATGCGGCTTCGTCGTTGCCTAATATAAGACCATTCACAGTCGTATCATCTGCAAATTTAACAGTTCTGTTTGGTCTATGTTGCACGCCAGTCCTGCTGATCCTTTCAGCCTAAATTGGACAAGCATGCAGCAGATCGGATATTTCTGACAAAAATCTGACAAGATTACCTGCATGCCTTTTTGTCTGGTGTGTGATTCAGACACTACTGCAGCCAAAGAGATCAGCAGCGTAGCCAGGTGTTGGACTGGTATTGTTTAAAAGGAAATAAATATTGCAGTTCCATACATCTCTCACTTCGGGATCATCCCCTCATGCTAACCCCCCAACCCCCCCCCCCCCCCCTCACCCCGTGCTTCTCCCTCCAATTCCCTGAGGACGGATTACTGCTATCGTAATTAAAACGTTCCTAAACCCCCTATGCACTTCTGCTTTTTGGATTATGTTCCTAATGAACTCTAAAAATTCTGCCTTCACAGATCACAATGACCTACAGGTTTGATTAACAGGCTTCTCAATAGTTTATTATTTATGACTTTCTTGCCTCATTAACCCGCATGACTTTATTGACCTAAAGTGCTCCTGTTGGGCTGTAATGATCTCACAGCTCACAGGTTGTATTCACTGCCAGAGGATTATGCTGGTCAGGCCATATGGCAGAGACGGGCAGTGTGGTGAGAAGTACAGGTAGTACAACTGAGATATAGACTGTAGGTTTGTTCTTAACCTGAATCCATTTTAAGTCGAAATACTGTGCCATCTCTGTCCCCTGTACCTTCTCTATACCCCCCTGTGCCAATAGTGCCCTCCTCTGTGCCACCTCTGCCCCCCGTGTCACCTCTGTGTCCACCTCTGTGCCACCTCTGGCCCTCGTGTCACCTCTGTTCCCTCAGTGTCTCCCTCTGTGTCACCTCTGCCCCCCGTGTCACCTCTGTTCCCTCAGTGTCCCCCCTCTGTGCCACCTCTGCCCCCCGCATCACCTCTGTTCCCTCAGTGTCCTCCTCTGTGCCACCTCTGCCCCGTGTCACCTCTGTTTCCTCAGTGTCCTCCTCTGTGCCACCTCTGCCCCCTGCATCACCTCTGTTCCCTCAGTGTCCTCCTCTGTACCACCTCTGCCCCCCTGTGTCACCTCTGTTCCCTTAATGTCCCCCCCCCCCTACCCTGTGTCACCTCTGTTCCCTTGAGTATCCCACTCTGTGCTACCACTGCCCTCCATGTCACCTCTGTTCCCTCAGTGTCCCCCTCTGTGCCACCTCTGCTACCCATGTCACCTCTGTTTCCTTCACGTCCCCCCCCCCCCACACACACACACACCCTGTGTCACCTCTGTTCCCTCAGTGTCCCCCTCTGTACCACCTCTGCCCCCCTGTGTCACCTCTGTTCCCTCAGTGTCCCCCTCTGTACCACCTCTGCCCCCCTGTATCACCTCTGTTCCCTTAATGTCCCCCCCTCCACCCGTGTCACCTCTGTTCCCTTAATGCCCCCCCCCCCCCCGTCACTTCTGTTCCCTCAGTGTCCCCCTCTGTACCACCTCTGCCACCCGTGTCACCTCTGTTCCCTCAGTGTCCCCCTCTGTGCCACCTCTGCCCCCCTGTGTCACCTCTGTTCCCTTAATGTCTCCCCCCCCCCCCCGTGTCACCTCTGTTGCGTCAGTGTCCCCCTTTGTACCACCCCTGCCCCCCTGTGTCACCTCTGTTCCCTTAATGTCCCCCCACCCCGTCACCTCTGTTCCCTCAGTGTCCCCCTTTCTCCTCCCCTGCCCGGATATTCTATATATCAGGAATTGGTTACGAATAAAAATAAACTACTGAATACTGTGTTGCTCAGCTATCTCCTCCCGTACAGTATACAGTTACAGTGATTCAAAGCTGCAGCATTGTTTAATGGCTGAATTGGCAGTATATATCCAGTTGATATTACAATACCTTCTGCTGCTGCTGAATCCCCATGACGACACAAGAGAGGGATGGAAGAGCTATTTGCATTTTGCTGACTTCTTACTGCTGTTGCGTTATGGTTTGTGCTGCATTTTTCTGCTCATTTTGAAACACCTGGTGGAGCGATTAAAACTTACCCTACTCATTTATAACCGTTTTGTTGTTTTTTTTATATTTTTCTCTTCTACACGTTTTTCAGATGAATTAATAATGAACAATTTCCTTTTTCTTTTTTTTCAAAGGGAAGAGAAGACGGAGCAGTTCCTGGACAGCAAGCAAGAGGTGGCGCAGTTGGAAGCAGAGCACAAGAGGCTACAGCAAGAGGTCAGAAGTCACATGAGCGGAATAAATGATGTATAATGTGACCAGCATGTGCTGCCTCTGTGTGTGTTGATGGGACGCCGCTCTGAACTTCCTGCTTTCTCTTTTGTAGCAAAGATGAAATCCAACTGCATACAAATCATTCTGCGTCTCCATTCCCACCCACTGCAGTCTCAGAGTAAAATATTCCCAATGGTATTTAGAAAGTGTCTCTAAAGCTAATGGGAATCGAAAAATAAAAATGAGCCAGATACTTACCTAGGAGAGGAAAAGCTCTGGGTCCTATAGTGCGTTCCCGCTCCTCTCATGGTCCCCACATTCCAGCGCTGGCTCCCAGTAGGAGTAAATCAACCAATTTGGTCAAATGCTGCTCTATCTGCCACCGGAGGAGGCTTCAGAAGTCTTCGGGAGCCCGAGTGCTCCAGAAGACGGGCGGCTCCGTACTGCGCATGGGCAAGCACGTTCTCTCAGGCGCAGTACAGAGCGGCCCGCCTTCGGGAGCACTCGGCTCCTGACGACTTCGAAGTTCCCTTGTGGTGGAACTTCGCCAGCGCTGAAACAAGCAGACCGTGAGAGGAGCGGGAAGGTTCTACAGGACCTAGAGCATTCCATCTCTTTAGGTAAGTATCTGTTTTTTTTTTTAAGTTTCCCTTTAACTTTAACCTTTTAATCGCCCTGGCCAAGTTACCGTATATACTCGCATATAAGCCGACCCGCATATAAGCCGACCACCCAACTTTTACCTAAAAAAACAGGAAAAAATGAATGACCCCCATATAAGCCGGGGGCAGGAAATGCTGGATTGGTGCAAGCCGTGTGATTCCCCCCCCCCCCCAGTGTGTCCCAGTATAGTTAGTATAGTGCCCAGTATGGGTAGGTAGTGCCCCAGTATAGCTAGTATAGTGCCCAGTATAGCTAGTATAGTGCCCAGTCTGGGTAGGTAGTGCCCCAGTATAGCTAGTATAGTGCCCCAATATTGGTAGGTAGTGCCCCAGTAGACCGAGTAAAGTGCACAGTATAGCTAGTATAATGCCCAGTATAGCCAGTAAAGTGCCCAGTATAGCCAGTAAAGTGCCCAGTATAGCCAGTAAAGTGCCCAGTATAGCCAGTAAAGTGCCCAGTATAGCTAGTATAGAGCCCAAGTATTGGTAGGTAGTGCCCCAGTAGAGCTAGTATAGTGCCCAGTAGAGCTAGTATAGTGCCCAGTAGAGCTAGTATAGTGCCCAGTATAGCTAGTATAGTGCCCAGTATAGCTAGTATAGTTCCCAGTATAGCTAGTATAGTGCCCAGTATAGCTAGTATAGTGCCCAGTATAGCCAGTATAGTGGCCAGTATAGTGATAATGCCCAGCATAGCCAGTATAGTGCCCAGTATAGCCAGTATAGTGCCCCCCCCCCCCCCCCCCCTCCGCGGCCGCCGCTGCTATTACCTGTTCAGCCAGCGGCCGCTTCCTCTAATCCGGATTCCCCTCTCGCTCTCCATCATGCGTATAAGTGTATCACAGCAGCGCGCCTGGCGCTGCTGCTGTGACGAGGCAGGAGAGAGCTGTTCCCCTGGTAACGGCGATACATGCTGCCTCCGCGGACCACCACCCAAGACTCGAATACAAGCCGACCCCCCAACTTTTGGCCCCCTTTTTGGGGGTGAAAAATTCGGCTTGTATGCGAATATATACGGTATGTTGTTTTAGATAACCGGGGCCGAGCTGCTGCAGCCGACTATACTCAGGCTGTCTCGTTAGCCTAATGCAGGGAGCCATTGATATATTTACCTGATCTGGAAGCCCTGCTTGGGCTTTCTTCCTCTATCACTGAGCGTCGCTGTAACGCTGACTTCCTCCTTTAAATCCCGATCACATGGTATGACATGTGATTGGGACCCATAGGAGGATGTCAATGTTACAGCACTGCTTGGTGATGGAAGAGGAGAGATGATGCGTCGCTCTGCATTAGGCTTAGGGAGGCTGGGGGCAGGAGAGAAAGACAGCATATGGCGTCGTACAGCACAAAAAAAAAAAAAAAAAGATAATTTGACAGGTAAAAGGTTATTGTAAACCCGAAATGAAAATAAACTGATGAGATAAAAACATGTATCTATCCTTCTACACCTAAATGCCCGTACACACACCTGACCAAGCTAGCTGATAATGATTGCCTCGGCCGATAGGCATGTGTACATCGGCTGCGAGTAACCTGGCCGGGGAATCAACTCAATATGAAGGAAACTGGAAGGACCAGTGTGGTTTGAATGATAAAAAAAAGCATATTTTTCTTATGAAAAATTATGCATGACTAGGGGTGTGCCAGGGGTGTGATTAGGGGTGTGCTGGGGCGTGATTAGAGGTGTGCTGGGGGCGTGATTAGAGGTGTGCGGGGGCATGATTAGAGGTGTGAGTCATGGCTTAAGTGTCCCTCTTTTTTAATCTCAAAGTTGGGAAGTATAATGACTTCAGTGGATGTACGGTACCTGTAATATGGGGCTTTTTTAATGTTACTTTTTCTCTTCAGTTTAGTTATGTTACTGTATTTTTTCTTTTGTGAGCATAAAGGGGCATAATCCACTGTGTGGCATCTGCTGAAGGAAGGACTTGAAAGCATTAGATCTTGTGTGCCTATAAGCTTCGGAGATGTAATTCCATAGCTGCAGCCAGCATAGTCAGTGTTCTTTTAGGAAGACACTGGTGACCTTGGCAATCTGTTTCAGCAGAAATCTCATTGCTGCAAGCTGGCCTAATTATCAATACTCTTAATGGCTGTTTATGAGCAGGGCCAGGATAAAGTGCTCTTCTGTCATACTGTATTAGGGCAACTGTAGTGTACAGCCAGTCACGTGGGTCACATCCAATAACATGCAGGCTTCCTAATGTATCTACTTTATCCCTGTCCTGCAGTAACATGACAAGAGTAACAAGCAACACAAACTGTAGAAATGTCTATAATGTTTTCAATATGTCCAGTAAATGTATAGTAATAAAATAAGAATTGAAGTAACATTGAAGTGAAAAAAAATCTTATGATGAGTTTTATGTGTAGTACGGATAATTAAAAGAACAGTAGTAGCAAAGAAAAGTCTCATATTTTTATTATCAGTTATATAGCTTTTTTTTTTGTTTAATAACATTGCATCATTCTGCCATATATGCAATTTACAAATCAGACTCTGTATTTAAAACTATAAAGTAGAGCTAATGGCCCTTTGAACTTCCCTGCAGTAAAAGCTTATCGCAAGCTGTCTCACTGTTTCTTTGATGTATAAGTGCTCCAGAAAATAGGACTGTCTCCAACCCAAGTTGGATGGAGAGCTCAGAGAAGCTCTTTTGCATGGATAAGTGAAGTTTCTTAAATCTTCCTGTACTGGAAACAATATGAGACTCAGTTTTTTTGCTCCTAATGTTCTATTTCTTAGCTGTACTACACATACAATTCATTATTTTATAAGTATATTTTCACTTCAGATTCCCTTTAAAGAGTAACTCTGGAAAGGGTAATCAGATTAGGCAGTCCACAGGAATAACGTTTGTAATGTATATTTTTTAATACGTTTTGGTTTTCTAAAAGTTATCAGCACAAGTCTTGGGGTGGCCATACAGTACTTGAATCTGCATCAATATCTGGATGATTTGATCACAATGATCGAATCTGGCAGAGATTAATGCTGCAACATGGCCTCCTGATCGATCATTTTGAACTATTTCTGGCCGAATCAATCAAAATGGTTGATCCGGCATACTGGAAAAATCTCTGTCGAAAGGGATCTATTGGGTTCCCAGGGGTAACAGTATTCCATTTCCTATTGGTCGATGGACCCCTGGTCAGTCTCCTTCCAAGGGTATGTCTACCCCCTGGGCCTGTGGTGAGTATAGCACACTCACCTGTCACGTTGGGCAAGACTCCTTGCCTCCTCCTGTGTCCATTGACGCCCCCAGTGCCAAATGAAAAAGACCCCGGACACAGGAGGAGGCCAGGAGCTACACCGGCATGACTCACCACGGTCCTAGGGAAATGTTACAAGGGGGGGGGTCCAGTAGACAGCAGGATAATTTCATGCTGAAATCTATTGGAAATCTGTCTGCTGTGTGTTGGCAGGTAATCAGGGCCAGATTTGTACTCTTTACCACCCTAGGCCACTGTCACCAACCACCCTCTTTCAGTATAGGTAGCGAGTTGACCCCTTCCCTCCCGTATAGGTAGCCAGATGACCTCTCCCAGTTTCCCTCCCGTATAGGTAGCCAGATGACCTCTCCCAGTTTCCCTCCAGTATAGGTAGCCAGATGACTCCCTTAATCCCTCCTTTTCCCAGCCCCTTTCAGTATAGGTAGCCAGCTCACCTTCACACCGCAGCAGCCATCAGTCACTCATTTCTCAGCTCGTCTCCAGTGTAGAAACTTCCTCTTCCTTTCCATCTCCAATGTTGCCAAAGTCCATAGCCTCCGGCCATAATACAAATGTGCACAGAGAGCAAGGTGGCTGCAGCACAGGCGGCTAGCAACAGAGTACCACGGCCATCCGCTAGCTTGATCCCCTTCATTGCAGCATTTGCAAGTTTGCAAATGCTGCACCAGTTTAGCCTGCTGCTTTGGTGCCCTAGGCCATGGCCTTGGGCGGCCTTGGCCTAAATCTGGCCCTGCAGGTAATAGATCCCTCTTTGATCAGATTCAGTCAGAGAGGGTTCTATCTGATGATCAATCTGGTGGCAGATAACGTATATCGTTCTGTCTAACCAGCTGACGGACTCCCCTATATCTGAATAAGTAAGGCGATAACTAGAAAACCTGACTGGTTGCTTGCAGTAATGGCTGCATGTGTGCTGCAGTTTGCTTTGTATCTGTCTTGATAAATTAGCCGCAGTGGATATCGATGAGTTTCCATTAGCCTGTTAATTCCCCAGCAGGGTCAGATAATGGCTTTCTGCTCTAGGCTCACTTCCTGTCTATTCTCGTCTGTTACAGAACATGAACCTGGTGGCGGACGCCAGGGCTGCCCGCATGTACAGGGATGAGCTGGACGCACTCAGGGAAAAAGCTGTCCGAGTTGACAAGCTGGAAAGTGAAGTCAGTCGGTACAAGGAGCGGATGCACGACATCGACTTTTACAAGGCCAGGGTAGAGGTAAGCGGCTTGTGTCACAACACACCTTATTAAAGCTCACCTGTCATAAACAGCAAATAGCAGCTTTCCACACATTACCAGGATTGTTTCACGGGATCTATGTTTCGTTGGGTTATACTTTTAAAGTGAAATTCCACTTTTAATTTTTCGTAACTTTCGTGAAGACCTTATTTAGAAGTGTGCAGTAACTGATGCCAGGGCGCCCAACAGCGTGCGTGCTACAGATTGTTAGCTAAGAAAGAACTGAATCATTGGATTGCCATGACAGGCAGACAGATCGCAGAGGAAGCCTCCATATTTCAATCAACGCAGAATATTACAAAAAAAAAAAACCTCCACCAACAATAGCCACTTTTACCTTAAATAGAGTGACCAGATTTTTGTGGGTCTAACCTGGGGGGGGGGGGTTATGGGGAAGGGGGCCAAAAAGTGGGGGGACTGAGGAGCGCGTAGCGACAAAGACAGGGGGCGGGGGCGAACATTGGACAATGGGCGTGGCCATGACATTGTATGGGCGGAGGTAACGTAATGATGTAACAGCGAGGCATAAGAAAGCAGTGTTTACACCATGATGTGGTCGAACGAGACTTTGCATCATGGGTGTGCAGAAACTGTGTGATGCGAATAGTATACCGTAACCACAAAGCAGCAAAAAAAGCCATCTATGACCATTAAATAATAAATGCAGTAACAGTTACCCCAGACACCAGAAAATAAACGCAATGGGCAACATGTCAGCACAGAATAAACGCAATGCGGGCAACGTGTCAGTACAAAATAAACGCAATGCGGGCAAACATGTCAGTACAAAATAAATGCAATACGGGCAAACATGTCAGTACAAAATAAATGCAATGTGAGAAACATTTCACTAGAAAATAAACGCAATGGGAGCAATGCGGGCAAACATGTCAGTACAAAATAAACGCAATGCGGGCAAACATGTCAGTACTGTTAGAGAGAAGGAGAGAGAGGAGAAGAGGCCGGCACTGCAGTCAAAAATTTATTCCATGGTGTCAAAAAAAATTAATGCAGAGGTAATACATGTAATCATTACAATCGTGTGTCATACCAATCTGAAGGCTGTGTGGGTAGCGGTGGGTGCTGGGCACTAGTTGCCTGACGGCCGTTTCGCGCTGAAATGCGCTTCCACGGAGGCTATAATCATTATAGCCTCCGTGGAAGCGCATAATCATTATAGCCTCCGTGGAAGCGCATTTCAGCGCGAAACGGCCGTCAGGCAACTAGTGCCCAGCACCCACCGCTACCCACACAGCCTTCAGATTGGTATGACACACGATTGTAATGATTACATGTATTACCTCTGCATTAATTTTTTTTGACACCATGGAATAAATTTTTGACTGCAGTGCCGGCCTCTTCTCCTCTCTCTCCTTCTCTCTAACAGTATGTGGCTTATCTTTTGACCAGAGCACGCAGCCATAGCCAGTGGTGTGACAGGCAACGTGGGGTCTACCAGCTCCTTGCTTAGGAACCAAATTCTGCTGCAGTGCCAACCTAAACAACCTCTCCATCTAAAACATGTCAGTACAAAATAAACACAATGGCGTCAATTCACCAGAGAGGATTTACTAAGAGAAAAAAGGTAGGTAGTTTATCTCATGAGGTATTTTAACACTCTGGAGTCAATTCACCAGTGTGAGAGGACAGAGAGAAAAGTGTTCGATAGCAGGGGATAATGGAGAGATATGCATGAGGAAAGTGTGAGAAAGCAGAGAGTTAGGTAATCGGTATTAATGATTTACATGGGATACTTTTCCTCTCTGTAAGCTTGAAAGTGAAGCATTGTGGGTAGGAGGCGGAGTTTTACCACTACCTGACCAGAGTATTCCCGTCTTTTACTGCCGGATCATATCATAAATCATATCACGAGTGAGTCTGAACTTCTTCACCACCTCTGTCTCAGTAAAATTATCAAGAACTGTTCTCTTACGAAAAATACAAGGGGCGATTAAACAGACCCTCCTCCTGCGCCTTCGTCTCCTCATAATAGAAGCAAGCTCTAAGGCCTAGTGCACACCAGAGCGGTTCGGATGCGTTTTGCGATCCGCTTGCGACTGCGTGTACGCTTGGGTAATGTATTTCAATGGGCTGGTGCACATCAGAGCGGGAGGCGTTTTGCAGAAACGCATACTCCCGGGCTGCTGCAGATTTTGGATTGCGGAGGCATTTCTGCCTCAATGTTAAGTATAGGAAAAACGCAAACCGCTCTGAAAAACGGCACTTGAGAGCGGTTTGCCAGGCGGTTTTTGTTACAGTAGCTGTTCAGTAACAGCTTTACTGTAATAATACATGAAATCTACTACACCAAAAACGCTTCACAAAACCGCAAAATGCTAGCTGAAACGCTACAGAAAAATAAGAAAAAGCGTTTCAAAATCTGCTAGCATTTTGCGGATCTGCTAGCGGTTTTTGGTGTTCACCAAGCCTAACAGAGTAAGCTCAAAAGGCTCCATCTTCCACAGCAGCAGCTGCTGTGTGAAAACCACGATATCTCCAGGTTCATTCAGGGGATAAATAGATGAAAAAATAACGAATGGCCACACCCCCTTTCTTCCCTGGTGAATTGTGATTTGGAGAAAAACTAACTACTAACTATCACTTATTTATCTCGTATCTTATCTCACATTTATCTCTTGCATTTCTCTTTGTCGATATTTTCCCCTATACTTCTGGAGAATTGCTATTTGGAGATATCAAGGGAGGTAAATTACCTCCCAGGAGATAAATAGGTTGGTAACCTCTGGTGAATTGACGCCAATGTGAGAAACATTTCACCTGGAAAAGAAAACATTGACTCACGTGGCAAAAGTCTCCGGCCTCTGGCGCGCTGCTCCCAGGACCATCTTCATCTTGCTCCTGCTCCCGCGCTGACAGGGCTACGGCAAGATGGCGCCCGAAGCCCTGTACTGGAGACACAAACAGTCTCCAGTACAGGGCTTCGGCAGCCATCTTGCCGTAGCCCCGCTCGCCTGCCGGAAGACTAAGGAGGCTGGAGCGGGGCTGCGAGCAATGAACTGGCACGGCGTCTATAGACGCCGCTGCCAGTTCATGCAGAAACAGTGGCCAGAGTCCCGAGGCCGGGACGTCCCGCTGCTAAAAGCGGGACGTTTCCCGGGACCTCATGCAGCCTGGGACAGCGGACCCCGAATCCGGGACGTCTGGTCACTCTATCTATAGACGCCGCTGCCAGTTCATGCAGAAACAGTGGCGAGAGTCCCGAGGCCGGGACGTCCCGCTGCTAAAAGCGGGACGTTTCCCGGGACCTCATGCAGCCTGGGACCGCGGACCCCGAATCTGGCACATGTCCCGGGCAATCCGGGACGTCTGGTCACTCTACCTTAAAGCCTGGTACACACCATGCAATTTCCTGTCAGAGTGACGATCAAATCTAAAGTTTCTGACAGGTCCGATCTAGTTACCGTTCGTTTTTGTGAATGATTTTGTATAAAAGTGATCGGAAAATTGATCAGAAAAAAGCGATCAGAAATCAGATCAGACCTGCTGGATAATATTGATTCGACCAGTCTTTCTGAAGGAAATTGCATGGTGTGTACCAAGCAAACACACCTCCTTATACTCTCCATAATCTTTCTGATCTGTAACACGGATTCTTTGTAGGAATTAAAAGAAGACAATCAGGTGCTTCTGGAAACAAAGATCATGTTGGAAGACCAGCTGGAGGGAGCGAGAGGTCGTTCTGATAAGCTGCATGAGCTGGAGAAAGAGAATTTACAGTTCAAAGCCAAAATCCACGACATGGAAATGGTAAGATTACCAGCGGTTCATGCATCAAGTGCCTGATGGGTTATGTTTTCTTGTATACATATTTTGGGTCTTTAAGTGTTACTTAAACTTAAGTGTGTTTGAAATGTTTGAAAATATAATATGTCAGTGCTGCGTAATATGTTGGCGCTTTATAAATACAATAAATAATAATAATAAAATCAGGCTCTAATTAATAAGGCAATACACTTGCATTACTGACTTGGAGAGCCTGAGGTGGGCGCATAAAAAAAAAATATGCTAGCTGGTCCGGGGGGGGGGGGGGGGGGGTTGAGCGAATATGTAGCTTCCAAAACAGCCACTCTCCGCCGCTCCTTAGACCTGTACTGGCCCACTTTCACTTTGGTGACCTCTGGGTCAGGACACTGGAAGGAGAGAGATCTTTCTGAGCATGCAGGGAAGCAGGGAGCGGCAAAGGGGCGCAGCCAGGAAGAGAGAGCTGTCCAATGGCAGCTCTGGAAAACCTGTGAGAACGCACCTAGCGGGCGTTTTGAACAGGGAATCCCTCTCCTCTATTTACTCACCGAGATAGTGACAATTATTGCTGCTAATTTCAGGGGACTATAGAACGAGGGTGGGGGAACACAGAGACATGAGGCAGGGAACATGCCTCTGTGTCCCATCTGCCCCCAAGGAACCGCCTCGGCTTCTCTTTAAAGGAAACCCGAGGCGAGACTAATATGGAGGCTGCCATATTAGTCTGTCTGTTTGAAAATAACAGACAGATTGGCAGTGCACTGAACCAAGCAACAGATGACTCACACTGGCTGCATAGGGATGCTAAGCCTCTTATGCTGGGAATACACAATGAGATTTTTAAGCAGATTTATTGTCCAATTGATTTTCTTATTAATTTCCATTCACTTCTATGAGAAATCGATCAGAAAAATGGTTGAAAATCAGATCGGACCTGTCGGCAATTATCTTTCGAACCATCTATCTGCCAAAATATCTCATGGTGTATTCCCAGCATTAAAGGCACGCTGGGCCAAATGTATCAATAGGGTCTGAGAGGAAAATCTTAGGAGATTTCTAGAAATCATGCAGAACTGTCTCATGCATTTTATAAAGGTGCAATTTCCTTCTAAAATTGTTCTAAAAGTTTAAGCACACCTGTAATAGTACCCCAATAGAGGGGGGGGAAGCCTCAGGATCCTAATGAGGCTTCCCCCATCCTCTGTAGCCTCAGGGAGGCAGCGCTTGCTCTCCTAAAAATTCCCCTGAAAAGCGCCAACGAGCACTGCGCAAGCGCAGCAATATTTACCTATCGCGATCCGGCGCAGTAGCAGCTTTCCGATGGGCTCCGGTGGAAATAGCCAAGCCCAGTCCGGTCCACTCTACTGTGCAGGAGAGCCGCCTGCGCACTGGAGTGGACCCGATCGTGCTTGGCTAGTTCCGCCTGATCCCGGTGGGAAAGCCGCTACTGCGCCGGTGCTGCATCACGGTAGGTAAATATTTACTTTTCCGCCGTTCTGGTGCTTCCAGTGCTGGATTGCGGTGGAGGACAGCCTCTGGATACTAATGAGGCTTCCCCCTCCTGAGGTAAGTACCCTCCAGGGGCTGGTTTTTTTCATTACCGGTTTACTTTAAAGTGTACCAGAGATGATTGAGGTTGCATATTTGATTCGTACTCGGGCGTTCCTCCAGCACAATAAGCAGCGCTGAGTTCCTCACTGTCCTCCCGCGGTCTGCCGTTCAACAGGTTCAGTCGCGTCAGTCGGGTCTTTTGCGCATGCGTGGGAGGTCCGCGCATGTGCAGTAGACCCTGACTGACGTGACTAAACCAGTTACCGGGGCTGATTACAGCTGAATGTCAGACGGCATGAAGGTGGCGAGGGACTCAGATGTGCTTATGGGGCCGGAGAAACCTCCAGGTAAGTATCAAATCTGCAGCATCAATCGTCTCTGGTAGCATTCTCAGAACTGGTGCATTCTGTCAGCGAATCTTCTGAGTGAGGTAAGATGTACTGTGGCAGCTTTAACACAGAAAAAGAGGACTCACGATAGTATTTCAGTGGGAAACCAGCAACAGTCAGAGCCCTTCTTAGGGTAGGATGGACTGAATGATGTCAATTAGTCCAGATACTCCTTTCATAAAAATGTGACAGAGATCTGTGAGAGAAAACATGAATTCAGTTATGTGGGGAATAAAACAACACATACAGCACGAGCTGACAGTTCATCCCCCAGTCTGGCAGCTTTACATGAGTTTTAGAAGTGCCATAAACCACTTCTTATTTCTATGACAGATTAGTTCTGGTTTTGCACTGTTCTAACTGTACAACATTTCTAGAAATTCATGCAAAAGTCTTATATTGTAAGTAGAGAATTTACTCACAGATCACATGCAGATCACAATACTGATCAAATAGGTAGGAAATAAGAAAACATTCTGTTGTAAATCTTGCCCACAGTGCGCTCACACAGCTTATACAGGGGTTGAAACCTAATTAGACTCGTGCTCAACTTCCTTATAGAGATTACACCAGGTGGAGTGAGTGGGCTCTGCTTGCACTGCACCCCTTCCTCCCTGGTAAGGGCTCGTTTCCATACAGAGTGCTTTCATGCGCGCTTATGGAAACGCGATCGCAGGATCAGCAGACAGTGCATAGACATTTCCATGACGTTTCCATTCATGCATGGCGATTCACAGCTGAATCGCCACACATGGTATGCTGCATTTTGGGGGACTTCCACCCGCGATCCCATTCAGTTTAATGAATGAGATCGCAAGCCCCATGGGGAGTTCTGCATGGAAACGAGCCATTAGTAGGTTCCAAGTCACTTTGCATGCATGTTCCCAAATCATTTGCAAATTTTGAAACTTAGGTTAGGGTGGGAATGTGAGGCAATCTGCATGTGATGTCCCTGCTGACTTGTAATAAGTGGAACTGATGTCTCTGAAGTATACTGCGGACAACGTGGGCTTGATTGACTGACAGCGGCGCTCACGCAGGCGCAGAAGAGACAACCCTGAGGTCTGCACCAGCTGGGACCCCGGACCAACGGCTGAGCGTGGAGCTGCGGCGTGGGACATGTCAGCTGCAAGGGACTGGAGGAAGCCCCAGGTAAGTAGAACCGGGGGGACCTTTTTTTGATTGATTGACTCCAACCCCAGGACCAATAAGGATACTTCTAAGCAACCCTGAAGTGATCTAAAAGAAAGAAAAAGCATTGAATACTAGGTTATTTGACCTGCAGGTCGAATACGTCTTTGGAAGTAGTACTTGTGTCCCTGAGTACTTTCGATGATAAGCGGATCCGCACTGTGCAGTATAGATGTGCCATCTTCGGAAGCACTCAGGGTCTTGAGTGTTGCCCAAGCCTTCCAAGGATTCCCGCAGGCACCATATTTGAACAGTGGACAGCGGTGGGACAAGGACATTGAGAGAGGACCAAGAATGCTCTACGGGATCAAGAGCCTTGCCTCTCCATAGGTATATATTTTTTTTTATTTATTTTTTTATGGCTTCAGGGTTGCTTCAAGTGACAAGGGGAGAGACTTCCTTCTTATAGCCTAATCATTTATATATCATTCTTTGGGGTACAGCTCTGGGGAAAAAAAGTTTTTGTGATGTAGTTGTAGGTTAAGGTAAACATTCACTGACAAACAGATGCCCACAGCTCTCTCCAACTGCCCATTAGCAGCTGTGTTTGGGAGAATTGGATATTGGACAGGTCGTAGTTTCTCCACCAGTTGTATTGACTGACGCTGGAAGGTCTCCTCTTGTTCATGGAGATTGGACAGGTCAGAGTTTCTCCACCAGTTGTATTGACCTACACTGTAAGGTCTGCTATTGTTCATATCCTCTTCCCTGTAATAAATATGGACATGTATTCAATACGGTTTGTATATTGTTCACATTTTCCTAGGAGCGGGATCTGGACAGGAAAAGAATCGAAGAACTGATGGAAGAAAACATGACTCTAGAGATGGCTCAGAAGCAAAGCATGGACGAGTCGTTGCACCTTGGTTGGGAACTGGAACAGCTGTCTAAACCAAGCGAACTGCCGGAAAGTAAGACAGTCCATCTAGATGTATCACTGCTAATGCAGAGGGGACATTCATGGGCAAAATATTGACTGTGTGTGAGAGACAGCTGTCCCAATGGCAGCTTTCATAATCCCTCAGTACACATCCACTTTAAACTTTATGGACATTTCCCAGGTTTCTCAGCCTTTGTCCCTCAATTCTATAAGTTGAGCAAACCAGACACACTCTTTTGTGAGAGATAGGCAATGGAGCTTCCAAAACAAAAGGAACAAGACACAGAGAGCCTGTAGTGTAGTATGTTAAACACTGATGTTAAAGGAAAACCGGTGTAAAACAATCCCCGGTTGTTGCCACAGGTATCGAACTCCAGTCCTCAAGGTCCATATCCATGCCAGTGTTTAGGATGGACTGAGAAATGTGTTCTACTTGATGAACCACGCCTTTCCTTATTCAGTCCCATCAATTCATTTGAGCTTTAACAAAAATGTGTGAGGACCTCGGCCCCCGAGGACTGGAGTTAGACATCCCTGCATGTAGGCAATCACTGTAAAAGCAAATTGGTCAAATGTGGTCACTCCCTGGAACAAAGATAAATGATGTAAAAATTCCGACCTCCCAACAGAGGTAATGGAGAATAATAATAGGACCGGAGGTTCCCTAAAAACAATAGATTATTGATGCCATAAAAACTTTGGTTAAGATTTGTCTGTCATTTATTCCCATCTTCCATGTGTTGCTCTCGATTTGCAGCCTTTTTTCTATATGCTGTAACAAGAGGTTAGAGAGAGAAGTGTTCCTTGTCAAGTCACCCCCTTGGGGAGCAGCCGCCACAGGCCTAGGCCTATGTGGCCTATTCGGAAATCTGGCCCTAAGTGGGTTATGTCAGATGGTAGAGAAAGATAGTGTGTTCATGTATTGTCGAGAGTTCTATAGAGAAGGACTAGGATCTGAGATGTTCTTCATAAGCAATAAGTAGAAGACTGCAAAGCTACAGACCCTGGGGATTCAATGTGTCTCACGAGCACCGCTAAATAAAATCAAACAAGAGTTTTCCTACATGGGCCCATTCACATGTTTAAAGGGTGTATTTGTGTTTCTTAAGCGTTCTGCTTTCAGTCTGTTTAAGCAAACCTTATAATTGATAGCTGCAGATAAATGACACTGTAGCTACAGGCAACTGGCTAACAGAATAATCACGCGGCCTGTGTGTCTTGTGGATGTTGCAGCGCCACAGAAATCTCTGGGACACGAAGTGAATGAGCTGACCTCCAGCCGGCTGCTCAAGCTAGAGATGGAGAACCAAACTCTGCTGACCACAGTGGAAGAGCTGAGATCCGCCATGGGCTCCACCGAGGGGGCTAATGCCAAAATCCTCAAGATGGAAAAAGAAAACCAAAGATTAAGCAAGAAGGTAATTTTCATATTTGTGGAGACTCTGGAATGTGTTCTTCATGTGTCTATAAAAGCTATGGAGATGATCTAACGCTAGGGAGCTAATGGGAGAGATCTGTACGCATCAGCATCCTGTCAACATCACTATACCTCCTTGTCACAGCTCAAAGGTTCTACAGCAAATTCTCTGTTATCTGGAACTCGGGCAACCGGAGGTCCTAACTAACCGGAATGCCTGAGGGGATAACGAGGACTATGCTTTGAGGGTTTTGCAGGCCAAAAAGTACTCACCGAGTGTCCAGAGCTGTCTTCTAACCTTCTTATAGCTCCTAGTGCACGGCTACAGGCAGGTCAGGTGACATGGAAGCTGCTAGGAGCTGCAGGTAGGTTAGACGACTGTGCAAGACACCCGGTGAATATTTTATGGAGGGGGGGGGGGGGTTGTGCTTTTTCGGCCATTTGCTCAAGCAACCGGCTCAAGTGACTGGCAAGTATGTGCCGATCCCCGCCGGTGTCGCATACTGGAGACTTTGCTGTATCTGGCATTGTCCCTGTAGCCTACATTGTTGCAGTTTGTGAAGTGTAACAGGGGTAAGGTTATGTGATCGTAAGTGACAGAATAAACAGGTGGCCTTTCAATTTTGAATTAAACACATCCAGGGTTGACGCTGTCTTGATTGGGTGTGGCAAGGCTTTGCAAAGGGCAGGGGCAGCATGACAGAAGGCTCTGGCTCCAATGCTTTCGAGTTAGTGGTCATGTTATTTGATCCTGTTGATCTGAGGTTGTGGGAGGTGTGACACAGTTGCAACATTGTCAGTTAGCAGTTATTCAGCAAGAATGTGGGTCCCATCTTCTTAGCATAAGTGATTCAAGGTATAGGATATCTGTAAGGTAAACAAACCTAATAGTCGAAATGATAACTAATTGTAAGTACCGGTTTTGTCGCTTTTTATGTAACTCATCAGGAGCCCATAGTGATGTCACCACAGCTAGATATTTGCCAGCACAACCAATCAGAAATTCGGTTGATAAACTGTACAAAATTGATTGAATGATTGGAAATGTTAGAGCAATAGCTTGTGCTGGTCAAAATCTAATCCCTACCATTGTCCCTGTCTTATGTTCCTATTCTAGTCAACCTTTGCATTGGTACAGGTTTTCTGTAAGAGCATGTAAAGGGATAAAGGGAATTGCCCTATGGTGTAATCCTGAACAGCACAGAGGTACTGCTGTATTAAAACAGGAGCTATTTATTTACAGGCTGTTGCATTCAGCATGTCAAAGAAGATAATGACATTGATGCCTCACTTCTGAGCAGTGGGCTGAACCATTCAAATCATTTCTTCAAACCGTTTAGCCCAGGTACATCTTTAATGGGTTAATTTAGGTAGTACAGTTTCCAAAACCCTAAAGGTCAGTGTGTGAAGTCCCCGATGACCCAAACCTGGGGCTGATATTTTTTCCTTTTTCCGATTTTGGTTGGGGGGGGGGGGGGGGGGGTGAGATATAAAGGTGTAAAGATGTAGAAGTTTTAACACGGTTGTAAACGAAGCACAGGTTATCCAGGGAAATCTAGAGAGGGAAGCGGTTGAGTGTCGGGAGGAGGGAGGAGGGGGGGGAGGAGTTTTGACCTGCCCTTGTTTCTGTGATTGGAGGTACACTGTAATGATAGACATGGACTCCAGCTTACTTATTAATCAGTAGGGAGGGTTATCGCTTTGTGGAGGTGGGACTTTATAGAGTAGCAAGGTAGGGGGCTCCAATTACATTAGGGGGAACCACAGCAGGTCCAAACCAAACCTAAACATCTCCATTGAATGCTGATGAGCTACTAAGTCAACATGTTCAGCTCATGGAAAAGAATAGTGAATCCGTCACTCTGGGATAGTGTGCGGAGCCATGTGCAATAATTCCTTATACCCCCGAGGCACCCGGAACAGCTGGTGTTGTGTGTAATAAGCATGTTTAGTGAAGAAATCAGAATCATGCTAAAAGCGCTCATACAGCACAACTTCCTTCATGCAAAATTAATCATTCATCTACTGTTCTGTTAGGAGTAATTGTAACATATAAGGCTTTGTGTATGAGCGTTGTAGGCAAAGACGTTTGGACCACATTTGGTATCCCAGCTTTTATGTGTTCACGAATGTATTTGTGCTGTTTACTGCAT
Organism: Hyperolius riggenbachi; assembly: GCF_040937935.1. Taxonomy (NCBI): domain Eukaryota; kingdom Metazoa; phylum Chordata; class Amphibia; order Anura; family Hyperoliidae; genus Hyperolius; species Hyperolius riggenbachi. Next base: position 438,586,627 of record NC_090649.1, read on the forward strand.
GCTTAACATGTACCTTGTATAACTGCATTTGCTGTGTCAGTTTTTAAAGTGGACCTGAACTCTTGCACAGGACAGAAGGAAAACATAGAGAAATGCACCCTGTATGTATTTAAAGAGTTTAGCCTAATTCCCCCTCATCTGTGACTCATCACAAGTTGTAATTTGATCTCTCGGCTGTGCCAGCTGAGTGCAATTGCAGAGCACCTAATTTGTAAACATAGGATGTTCATATGTCTGCTTCTATAAAAGCAGGAAGTAGAAACACTGCTGATTTATTGCATGATTTGTATCGGCTGTAACAAAGAAATGTTTTTTCTTTAAAGCTTATCATGCTGTTGCTTATCTTCTGGAGCAGAGAAGATGTTCTGGTCCACTTTAAACACAGTTGGCGGCATGGAGGCATAGTAGCTAGAATTCTTGCCTAGCGGTGCTAGAGTCCAGAGTTCCAAGCCCAGCTATGACAGTATTCTTACGGATGTTCTTCACGTTTTTTTTTTTCCCCCTCCTACTTAAAAATCTTCCGACTCCTCAGTTTCTGAAACCACAACTCCGACTCCGGGTACCCAAATTGGCTCAGACTCCTTGACTCCGACTCCTTAGCCTAATACTTAACAGGGCTGTGGATTTTGTACAAAAATCATCCAACTCCGATTCCTCAGTTTATGAAATCAACGACTCCGACTCCGGGTGCCCAAAATTACTCCGAATCCAACTCCGACTCCACAGCCCTGAGCATAACTCCAGTACACAGTTTTGTCGGTAAGGGTAATATTGCTGTGCGATGTCTGTGCACGGCAATATTATCACAGTTTGCAGAATCACTCCCTATTTAATCTGTAAAGCTCTGCAGAAAATAATTGGACATCCCAAATAAATAATTTTTAGATGCCGCTTGCTAGTGTACATGAATACATATGCTGTTGTGTGGCTTCTAGAAATTATCAAATTATGCTTAAAGTGGCCCTGAACTCTTGTACAGGACACAAGAAAAACAGAAATAATTGCACCCTGTGTGTATTTAGAGAGAAGAGCCTGTCTAATTCCCCCTGATCTTCAAGTAATCCCAAGTGAAATGTAACTCCTCAGCTGCATCAGTACAGAAATTTGGCAATCCTCAGCAGATACAGCTAATATGTAAACACAGGATGTTAACCCTTTCTCTGCTTCCATGAAAGCAGGAAGTAGACACACTGCAGATTTATTGCAGGAGTTCTGTAATCTGTAAGAACGAAATGTTTTTCTGTAAAAGTTATGTTGTTGCTTATCTTTTAGAGCAGAGAGAAAGTTCTGAGTTCAGGTCCGCTTTAACAGGACTCTCATAAAATAAAAACTTGTGTGCCCAAGCTGGCTGACCGCTTTGGTTCTCATTAACTGTGAATGTAAATATTTCACGTTGCTCTTCTCAGCTGGAGAAACTGGAGGCGGAGCTGATCCACGAGCAGCAGAGCATTGAGAGCAGCCAGCAGATGAGCAATGACCTCATGAAGGAGAAGTCACAGCTGGAGAAGATCATAGAGACGTTGAGGGAGAACTCCGAGAGACAGGTACGGAGGTGACACAACCTGGCCCGTGTACTTCCTCGCAGGCCACTCGCAGATTGAATTACGCTAAATTGAATTAAGCAGAAAAACACAATTTATCTTCCTTCGACAGACAGTTAATGTTATAGCTAACGGGGTCATTGCCTTTGCTTCCTCCTAATCTTATTAATGATAAATACACATTCATCGCCCTCTTTAACTAATGCCATCTGGCTTCCTTCAAGTGTTTGTAACCATTGTAAGGGCTGGTTCAGACGGACGTTTGGAGGCGTTGCGTTTGCTGGCGTCGCGTTCAGCAGCGTTCGCGTGCGTTTGGATGCGGTCGCGTTTTTTCTTCCCCTAGGGGGACATTAGCCGTCGCGGTTAACCTCCCCTGGAAGCTACATGTAGCTTCCAGGGGCTCCTTGAACGCCAGAGAAAATCGGGACCCAAACGCCGCGTTTGTGTAAACGCGCTTGAAAGCTTGGTACAAACGCTCCCATTCACTTGAATGGGAGCGTTTAACACCAAGCCCTGAACGCTGGCTGTAAACGCTCTGCAAACATCCGTCTGAACCAGCCCTAAATGGCCAAAGTCTTCACTGACAGTTGTCTTCTGATGAGTGTTTAATGACTTGAAAGGAAATAGTATTATTTATTATCGTTATTGTTACAGCTGAAAATCAGGCAAACTTAAAAAAAAAAAAATGAATAGATCTGCACTGACCTTTTGCACACTAAAACTCATGCCCACAAAGGCTTATTCTATAGACGGTAATAAAAGTGCTGTGGCTATAGTTAAAGTGTTCACGGAGGTGGCATTTTGCATGAGATATTCATGTATATGTATAGTACAAAAACTATTAATAACCAGGCTGTTTTTATGTTTGCATTTTGCTGCCTCAAAGTGTTAATTTTCAGGCATGCAAGTGACAGCTTCTGTCTTGTCGGTAACTTGTTGGAAATATAAACTTTACTGATAAGCAAATTACAGCCATAAAATATTTCCTGGCAGAATACAACTTCAGATATAGAAAGATAGCGATATACAAAAAGGTCAATGTATGTTAAATCATGGCCGCTTAAAAATGTTAGAAGTACATGTTTCATCTATTAAGAATAAATGTATGTCAGAATCCATTACTATACGATTTTTATTTTTTTTTAAATAATCTTTACGAACCAGTGGAGATAATACCTGCTTCTGTATTCTGTCTTTGTCACCAAGATCAAAGGGCTAGAACAAGAAAACGAGCATTTGAACCAAACCATTGCTTCCTTGAGGCAACGTTCCCAAATTGGTGCTGAAGCCAGGATGAAGGATATTGAGAAGGAAAATAAGATCTTGCACGAATCCATCAAAGAAACTAGCAGTAAACTGAACAAGGTGGAATTTGAGAAGAAGCAACTCAAGAAAGAACTTGAACACTTTAAGGAAAAAGGAGAAAGAGCAGAGGAACTAGAAAAGGAGCTTCATCGGGTGGAGAAAGAAAACGAACAGTTACAGAAAAAGATCACCAGTTTAAATATCGTCTGTGAAAAGGCAGAATCTTTGGAACGAGAAAACCTAGGGTTGGAAATCGAAAACCGAAAGCTGAAAAAGACTTTAGACAGCCTCAAAAATCTCAAGTACCAGATGGAGTCACTGGAGAAAGAGAATGCACAACTTGAAGAAGAGAACTTAGACCTCAGGAGAATGGTTGAGTCGCTGAAAAGCACCAACATTAAGGTGGCCCAGCTGGAGCTAGAGAACAAAGAACTGGAAAGCGAGAAGGAGCAACTGAAGAAAGGCATGGACCTCATGAAAGCTTCTTGCAAGAAAACAGAGCGTTTAGAAGTCAGTTACCAAGGGCTCGATACAGAGAACCAAAGGCTGCAAAAGGCTCTGGAAAATAGCAATAAAAAAATCCAACAGCTGGAGACTGAGTTGCAGGAGTTGGAGACGGAGAATCAGACACTGCAGAAGAATTTGGAAGAGCTAAAAATCTCCAGCAAGAGGCTAGAGCAGCTTGAGAAAGAGAACAAACTTCTGGAGCAGGAGACCTGTCAGCTGGAAAAGGACAAGAAACAGCTGGAAAAGGAGAACAAGAGACTGCGCCAGCAGGTCGAGATTAAAGACATCACGTTGGAGGAGAATAATGTGAGGATCTCAAATTTAGAAAGGGAACACAAATTACTGTCGAAGGAGACAAGTGCATTTAAAGAGTCCTATGCAAGGCTCAAAGAACTGGAACTAGAGAATAAGGAGCTTGTGAAAAGAGCAACCATTGATAAGAAAACACTGATCACTCTGAGAGAGGTAAGATGTTTATTTTCAATTCTGTGGATTGATTATCAAATTATTATCCTGTATGGCACTCCATGGCTGGAATGGCTCTAACAGTCTCCTAGCAACGATTGTCGCTGGTAAACTCCGTCATTCAAGTGGAGATGCGGCACGCGCAATCTCCTGCAAAACCCCTCATCAGGACTTGACGCCTTTCAGCGTTACACGGTCCTGGGGCTGCCAGCAGTTAGGAAGGCAAAATTTTGTTTTGCATAGCATTTTAGTAAAGAGGCTTTTTGTAGCCCCTTACACACTCCTAGGAGTTCTGGTTCACCATGAGCTTGCTGGGTAATTTTTAACGCAGGTGAAAAGTGATCAGCTGTAGCAGATTTTTTTATGCTAATTGCTTTGTCCCCAGGGAGCCTTCTGCTTCTCCCCCTTTCCTTTGCATAGGGCAGCACGTGTGGTTGGGCTAAGCCGGACTTGTATGAAGAGCTCGTGGTGCAGACAGAGTGTTGGCGGAACAACTGCTTGGGGCTTTAGTTGTGGAGCTTGGTTCCATCATCTTCTTGTGATGCACTTTGTTATACTACAGTTCTATATTACATACATAAGGATCTTAACCGGCATACATCAAATAAAGGGTGCCTGAAAAAAAAAAGGATGAAGTATAGCCCAAATTTTATAATATTGTTTAAAACAATATTTTTATCTTTTCTTCATGTAATTAAATCTGAAAATCTTGTCCATAACAATGAGAACAAAATATATGTACAATCGTAATAACTATAGTAAAACATTGATAAATATTACCGATATTTAACTACAACTAAACCTAACCATACGCAGAACCCTCCCTCTACCTAACCCTACGACCCCTCTGGTGGTGCCTAACCCTAAAATCCCCTTCCTGACGCCTAACCCTAAATCTCCCCTTTCTCCGCTGCAAATATCGTTAATACAAAAAAAAATAATTAACATTTTAACTCTTAAAACAGAGTTCAAAATGCTATAAAAAGTTGAAACGATAGTTTACAAATTATTAAAACGCAAAAAATATACAAAAAGTTAAAACAATACTTTACTAACTAACAAAATGAAAAAAAATGGTATAAAAAGTTAAACCGATAATTTACAAATTATCAAAACGAAATTTAACAGGCATCCTAATTTCTTCTTTGGCGGTCAGTAGCTGATATTTTGCATTACGCTTATGGAGCGCCCAAATAATCCACTTGCCCCAGGCGCACTTTTCTTTTCCTGATTCCCTTAACAGGCCTGACAAATCCCTTCTACAAGTTTTCATATAGGAGATATCTTTGTTACACTTCTTCACTGATGGGCATTTGGCCCCTCCTATACACACTACATGATTTGCGCCCATTCATGCGATACAGTTACAAAACCAGCTGTCTTTGATGCTATATTCAGACAAAAAGTGCAGTTTTTACCCCATTTTGTCCGTGTGGTTTTCATTTCCAGAAGCACTGAAGGGAAATCCTGGATTAAAGAGGAAGCTGTGTTTTGTGTAGGATTCTGGGAGGATCGCATTTCCTGTTTGACCAGAGAATTTGATGTGAGGAAGGAAAGGGAGACAGCTGATGTCAGTTTGCATTATCTGTAGCACCAGAGTTTAGAGGCAGCTGTCTTCTCCTATTTTGTCTGCATTCCATGATTTAAAACAATTATGCACACCCTGCGTGACCTTTAGATTAGAGGATGTTTTGCCAACATAGCGTGGTTTGTGAAAAAAAAAACAACACACTGCAATGTGATGAGGAGAAATGCCAGGCACAAATAGGCCTCCATTATTAGATTGAATGTGAAGAACATATGATTCAGTCTCTATATGGAGCTCATTACCTGTATTGTAGCTGGTGGTGCTCCTCCTATTTGGCTGCATAACACCTATGAGGGTTCGGCTGCCTGCTGGCCTAGTCAGACTGGTGACTTGCCTGTGACCAAAGGGAATAGGCACCCGATCAATCAGCTGGCTACAAGAAGCCTCCGGCACCCAAATTTCCATTTATAGACGCAACAGAGGATGTACCATCTAAAGCAGCTGTAAAAGTTTGGCTTACCTCAAAATGTAATGGTGCAGTTCTACACTGCAATGATCAAATCCACCATGACATCATCTATGACTGTATGGTTCGGCACCTGCTCAGCATTAGAAAAGGGGAGGCTGCAGCGCATCATCCGAACAGCGGAAAGGATAATTGGCTGTAGGTTACCTGCCCTGCAGGATCTTTACACTAGCAGGTGCAGAAAGAGAGCAACCAAAATTGCCTCTGACCCCTCTCACCCAGCTCACTCCATCTCACTCCATCGATTTTGAGCCATTAAGATGGCTCGATAATTTCCATCATGTCCGATCTCCCACCCGATCGTTTTGCTGCTAGATTCCGGATTGAAGTGAATGAAAAAAGATAAGAAAAACGAGCGGAAGATAAGAGAATTGACTGCGGAATCGAGTGGTGAAACGATCGAGCGGCAAAATCGAGCCGTGTATGCCCAGCATAAGATTCTGATCAATCACAACTAAAACCTCTAGACACAGGAACAGTGCTTTTTCCACAGGCGGTAGCCATGCTTAAAGTGGATGGGAACTGCATTTAAAAAAAAATGAAGCAAATACTTACCTAAGGAGAGGGAAGGCTCTGGGTCATATAGAGCCTTCCGTCTCCTCTATCGGTGCTCTCTATCCTGTGCTGGCTTAACCCCCCCCCCGTTTCAATCCCCTGCCGAAAGGGTATTTGGAAGTCTTTGGGAGCCGTGTCCTCCCGAAGACGTGCGGCTCCATACTGCACAGGCGTGAGCGTGCTTGCGCAGGCGCAGTACAGGGCGGCCCTTCTTCAGGAGCACTTGGGCTCCCTGAAGACGTCTGAAGCCTCCTTCGGCCGGGTAAAGCAGTATTTGACTAATTTAGTCAAATACTGCTACCGGGCGAGCCAGCACCGGAACGACGGGACCAGGAGAGGAAGTGGGAAGGCTCTATAGGACCCAGAGCCTTCCCTCTCCTTGGGCAAGTATCTGTCTCATTTTTTTAAATGCGGTTTCCATTCACTTTAATGCAGAACCACGCTAGAGCTGCTAGGACTTGAAAGTAATCAGCACAGAACTGAAAATGAAAAATTCTCACCTTGCTTACTGCCACTATACTTAAATACTGTCCTTGACTTGTAATATACGTACTGTCTGTCCTTGTATTGTTTTTGTTTGTGTTTGTTAAGCAACTGCCAAGACAAATTCCTTGTAAGTGCAAACTTACTTGGCCAAATAAATTGATTCGAACTCTGATTTCAAACTTTCACAGCCCAATATTTCTCATAAAGGTGAAGCTGCAGAAATGATGGAGATGCCGCAGCAGTAAAATCTGTCTTGGGCCTAGTGGGCTCTTCTTGTCCAAGGACCCCGGTGTGGTTGCAACCTCTGCATCCCCTATTGCTATGCCACTGCAACAAATCCCTTAACCCAAATCCCAGAATCCTCACAAACCAGAATGCGTCACCGCACTGCCTTCTGCTTCCTTTATAAGGTGAAGCAACTAAAGTCATTTATTTATGTTTCTTCTAATTTTTAGGATTTGGTAAATGAAAAGCTGAAGACCCAGCAAAACAATAATGAGCTGGAAAAACTAACCCATGAGCTGGAAAAAATTGGTTTAAACAAAGAGCGCCTTTTACAAGACGAGCAGACCAGTGATGACAGGTAAGCATGAGAATGTTACTAAAAGACTATATGCTATAGGTTGGTTTTATCAGGGTTAGGAGTTTAAAGCTGGTCATTGGGTATGGTGCTTTGGTAATATGGAGAGGATAAAGAGGAACCTAAACCAAGTATTATCTGAGCTTCATCCCAATCAGTAGCCGATATCCCCTTTCCCACAAGGAATCTTTACCTTTTTTCAAATAGATCATCGGGGGTTAGTGGAGTCTGCATAGCTGTTATAGTGGTGAAACCCCTCCCACAGTGTGATGTCATGACCAGGGTCCTTCCAGTTTGCTGTCTGTGAACCTCGTTGTGTTGTTGGAAAAAACGCTTTTTCCAACTGCCAAGCAAGCATTATCTCCCTTTGTGCATAGAACTCTCAGTAAATGGACACTCTGCAGAGGACACCTTCCAGTACTAAAGATGTCACTGCCTGTGATGAATTTCAGAATGTAAATCTGGGAGTGGAAAGAGTTCACAGTGGGCAAATACTGACTAAATAATCTATAAATAAATACCGTAAAAAAATGAAAAAAAAAATTATTCAATACGTTATTTTTACTACAGTTCCTCTTTAAAGGGTGCCTGAAGTGACGTAGCATGAAGAGATAGACATTCAGAAAAATAGTACCAATCCTATTTAGGACTTTCCGGTGTTATATTTTGTTTTCAACAGTTAACAAACCAGTGCCTTATCTCTATAGTGTGAGCAGAAAACAAATAAGATGCCATAAAACATTTGTGTGGTTAAGCAAACCCTTATCACAGCAGAATATTGGGACTCAGGGAAAGTTTTATTTAGGATTAGTTTTATGCATTATTTCTTTCATAAGTATACAAAAAGGAACACTGAGAGCCTAATATAGCGTACTATGTACTGGTAATGGGTGAATATTAAAGCGTGAGAAAGAGATGCTCACAAACCAGGGTTACCTCCTAGGCAACCACTGTAAATGCAGGTGAGATTAGACCTGTCTTCACTCAGGATTAAGAAGTCGCTCTCTGTAGATAGGAAAGAAGGGGGTATATATCCCCTCCACCAGGGGTGGACACACATCTTGTAGACAGGGCCGGATTTGTATTTTTTACCGCCCAAGGCCAACTATACCATCTGTATGGTTGTTATCTCTGTGTGCACCAATGAGAATTCTCCTTATTTTCTATCATTGGTTTCACAGACAATAGCTATTTTAGTAATACGTGTATAGATTAGAAGTTATGTCTTAAAATTTTATGTTATGCTTGCCATCTCATTAATGATGGACCCATTGTGTCACCATGAGAGTTAGACTGATGTATACCTGCAGGATAGAGCTTACAGGTCTTGCAGGGACGGCACAAGTACAGGACAGAGAATTCAAAGGTTAAAGCTGTTCTTGTAGATAGGGATGACTGCATAGAACAGCTTTCTAAACTTTTGGTGCCCTAGGCCATGGCATATGTGGCCTTGCCAGAAATCCGGCCCTGCTTGTAGATAGTAAACAGAGGCACCAAAAGAATAAAATAAACTAAAATTCTTAAAATAGATTGGAAGGCAGTGGTGGACTTGCCTCCTAAAAGCAGACACAAAAACTGTCAATTTCAAAATGACATACATTTATTGACATACTCCACAAAGTGTTGCAGCACGTTTCGCAGGTATAACCTGCTTCATCAGGCAATAGACAGGGGTATATAACAGTGAATGGTCAGTGATGCACTAGGCGCCTCTATCACAGAGGCACCTGGTACATCACTAACCATTCACCATTCATTTCATAAGTATATTTTCACCACAGCTTTCTTTTAAGGCCTGGCATCTAAATGGATGAGGAAGGTTAAGGTTATGGCTTAAAAAGAAGGGGTAGTTTGGGTTTGATGATGGTGTTGATACAGTCGGCATATTCAGATTCGCAGCCTTGTTCCCAATTCTGCCAATCAGAACCTGAATTTTCGTACATAGCGCACCACGGCAGGGAGTGTAAACTCACCCTTGTTGCTGCCTCTGTGAGCTGCTCTCCACGTCGCTTTCCCGTTCTCACATACCAGTAAAAGCTTGGATGGTTTGAGAGCGTTTTGTAATACAAGCAAACATTTTTGTGAAATTTTGACTTGATATACAAGCAACGTCTACAAGCAAAAAAAAGTACTATACATGCGTCACGTCATCACAATTGAGCCGATAGTTCTTCTCCATTGGCGCTGCAGAGTGTAAAGACTGAGCAAAGTCCCATTTCCATGACATTGGATAAGTTCCTAGTTAAAGCCACACACAAAAAAAGGTTGGGGGGGAGGCAACAGATGGCAATGATTCTGTTAATTATAGTGAAAGCCTTGTTTACATTTTTTATTTTATACTATTTTACTTCAACTGTTTTCGGATAATGGAACAAATCTGTGTTTTCATTAATTATTATGGGGGAAATTTGCTTTAATATTAGAGTGCTTTGGATTACAAGCATGTTTCTGGAACGCATTATGCTCACAAACCAAGGTTCTGCTGTACTACCTCCTTCATGAGGAAGTGTGTGAGAGCTAGAACACGACATGAGGGCATAAAACCCTCTTGTTCAGGCCAACTTTCAATGCCTGCTTGTGTGAACAGCCAAGCTTTGAGTGCCTCTCAGGCCTCACACAACAGGCACTGAAAATTGCCCTGAAGAAGTGGGCTTTAAACCCCCCACGAAATGCGTTGCTAAAGTAAAAAAAAATAGATTTATTATTATTCAATGTCATGCTTGCAGTTAGCCACCTCATTTTTCTCCATGTATTGCTTTTAACGCAGTTTTTTTTTTTGTACCCTTTGATGTTTTTATTTTCCTGTGCGGGTTGTGCCGTAAAATAAGGTAGCCCGTTATAGAAGCAGAAAGATCATAATTCTAAAAAGAACAGGAATGGGTGTGATATAATATAAGGCTCTAAAATCAGTTTAAAACTTCAAGGTTGACCTACCTTGAGAAAGTCACCAGACTGCACAAGCTGAGAATGTTTATTAAAACTCTCTAGGGTGACGCTTTTTGCGGGGCGAGTCCCGCTTCTTCAGGTTGCAGCAAGCAAAGTAGCACAGATCACCTATTTCTGAAAAGTGTAGTGCACAGTATCGTTATTGTTACATCTGTGGTTTTTATACCAATTGTAGAAATTCTTAGTCAAAATGTTCATGTATTTTAGGCATTATTCTTTTTTTCTACTTTATTTATGACATTCTTTTTTTATAGGGGAAACCATGTGTAAATGATTATCTTGGTTAATTATGGTGTTAGCTAAGTTGGAGCTGTACTTTCTCAGACTCCTTGACTCCTTGATTATAATGAAAGGAGTCAGAATCCTAAACACTTTCTGCATGCAGCTCACAGTCAGTCAGTCTCTTTGAAGCCCAGTGCTGCCTCGGGGCAGAGCCACAGTTATCAGTCATACATGGCCCATGGCATTCACACCATTCACACAGCAGTACAGCTGAATTCAGCCTTTGTTTAGGAAGGGCATTAAAACAAATGACAGGACTTTGCAGTGGAAGCTTTTAACACTCTTTAAATCAAGTACTGCCACTTAAGTATGCGGCTGAGCAGCTGTTACTTGTGGGATATTATCTGCAGGTTTAGAAACTGCACACATTCATCACTTCACGTTTGAGAAGGTGAGTGAATAATTTAGCAAGGGTAAAGGTGAATTCTGGGCATCACTTTCACAATAGCCACAGCTGTTTTTTTTTTTTTTGCACTGACATACATATTATTATTACCGTATTTCTTATATTTCTAAAGCGCCAACATATCACACAGCGCTGGACAATAAGTATGGATACATACAATGTAAACCAGGGCTGTGGAGTCGGAGTCGGGGCAATTTTGGGCACTTGGAGTTGGAGTCGGAGTCGTGGTTTCAGAAACTGAGGAGTCAGGAGTCAGTCGCATGATTTTTGTACAAAATCCACAGCCCTGTTAAGTATTAGACTAAGGAGTCGAGGAGTCGGAGTCTGAGCAATTTTGGGTACCCGGAGTCGGAGATGGAGTCGGAGTCGTGGTTTCAGAAACTGAGGAGTTGGAGTCGGAAGATTTTTGTACCGACTCCACAGCCCTGATGTAAACAAGTGGTGTCAGACAGAGAGGTAGATGCATCATACACCAAGTGGCCAAAACAATTAGAGACACCCCTTATTTGAAAGTAAACCGGTCCAAGTGACATAACATTGCAGAGTTGCCTATAGAAGCAATGCTCAGCTTCGGATAACTTGGTTATCACAGATGTTAATGTCAAAATGGGTAAGACGAAAGATTTAAGGTGACTTGAACAAGAGATGATCATCGGTTCAAGAAGGGCTGGTGCTCGCATCTCTGAGATGACAACTCTTTTAGGATTTTCTTGCCTAACAGTATCTCAGACGGTAGTTGGGAAAAAAACTTAAAACGATAACCATTATTCTGGTCGAAAAAGAAGGGCAACAACATGACAAATTCCAGCTGAATTCAATATCCCAACGCACAACAAGACAGACTTTGCTAAGGATGGGCTTTAGCAGCAGGACACCATCAAGAGTGCCTTTGTATAAATAGTAAAAGATGCCTGTTGTGGGCCCTTGCCACCATGCAGCGTTTAACCTGCTTCCATGGCCAGCTCAGCCCCCTGACCCCATTCCTATTGGGCATATGAGGGACAAAGTCAAAAGATCACTTCAAAGCTTGGAAACACCACCAACCAATCTGACATTATGTCCACATGGGCCAACATTCCTCAGCAAGACTATCAGCATCTTGCCAAGAAGAATATTGGCTGTGATCAGAGCTAAAGGTGGACCAACTCATTATTAGAGGGTGTCTCTAATTTTTGGGGTCTTTGTCATATAAAAAATGCTATGGTAGGTTAAATTAAAAAAATATATATATACATCAGAAGAGAATCAGGACATATGTCATTCTGGGGTCGGCACATGCAACATTATGAAGAATTTTGCTTGTTTCCACCTTATTCTTTCCTCACAACCATCTTATAGCATCTTTTATTATATACGGTAGAGTCCGAGTTATCTGTAACTCAACTAACAAGCAGTCTCAACCAACCAGCACAAATCGCCATGGTTCCACCGCTTCCCCCAAGGTTAATATATTTTCAATGACTGCATTTTAACATTTAATGCAGATTTTGGTACGTACAGTATACAAAGTGGGGTATGGTGCTGTATTAGCTAGGCCTATCTTTAACGTAGTCTCAAGCAACCTAAAATCTTGTCCGTCATCAGCTGATCTATGTTGGTGTCTGATAACCATGAACCTACTGTGTTTCCTGCTCATGGGCCATATTACCTGGCAGCAGTTATTGATGACACGCCTATCCTTCTATCCACAGGTATAAACTTTTGGAGTCAAAATTAGAGTCCACATTAAAGAAGTCGCTCGAAATAAAAGAAGAAAAAATTGCTTCCCTCGAAGCTCGATTAGAAGAATCAACTAATTTTAATCAACAGCTCCGCCAGGAACTAAAAACTGTGAGTTACCTTGATGTTGTGAAGACTGAGGAATTATGTGTTACTGTTTGGTCAGGAACTGTTCACAATTCTCCTCTATCTCTCAGTCACAGATAATGCCTGTGTTGTATGTGGAGGGGGTGTTCTGTGTGGCGATAGATATGTATGTTCATTGGAAATGATTTTGATCTCCCTCCAGCCACTAGAGGTCACTATTGCCAGATGGGAAACATGATGTACACTGAGAATAACAGACAGCCTATCTCGCAACAAGCAGCATCTGATTTCTATCAAAAAAGCTGACAGCTAGTGGAAACCTAAAACAATGGAACTCTGCAACAAAGCATGTTTGCTATTTTAATTAAACTCTACATATTTTAATCAAATTAAAGCCCCATTTCACCTTCTTTTATATTTATGTAATTCAAATAGATGAAAAAAAAAAAGCTTTATTTTTTTTGCAATTTGAAAGGAACACATGATGTAGCTGCAAATGAATATTACATACTAACCTCACCTTCAGTTCCTATCAGAAGCTCACCCTTTTCTTCTTACAGTGATCCCTTCCAGTTCTGACAAGATTTTGTCAGAACTGAAACATACCAGTTGCTGTCAGTTATATATATCAGCAGCTGTCGGTTACAACTGAATGTTCAAGGTAATGTCCATGTTTCCCTATGGCTCAAGTTACAGTTATTACAGTTTAACAGTGTGCTGACCAAGAAGCTGTTATGGGGTAATGGCCATTTTTAAAATTGAGGCTGGAGAATTCCATTGATCACAGTGGACAAATGGGACGCAGGAGAGGAGAAAGAGATTGAGAAGTAGACTACACAGGAGGTAAGTATGACCTGTGTAAGGTTATTTTGACTTTTTATTTTCAGTTCAGGTTCTCTTTAAAGTAAACTCGTAATTTAGAAGGAAAAAAACCCTCTGGGGGATACTTACTTTCCCCTTCCTGAGGTAAGTATCCCCAAGAAGGTTTTTTTTGTAATTACATAGTCTCTTTAAAAACTGAAAACACATTGCAATGGATCAGAGCTCCTCACTGATGATGCACTGATGACTTTATTACTCTACTGTCCACTCCTTGGTAGCAAGAACTTGCCCCTCCTCCAGTAATGCGTAGTAGTCCACATAATTGGCGGTAGGCCCAGTTGTAATCACACCTCTTTTCTAACTGACAGGTTGTCAGGCACCAAGGAGGCGTGGTTACAGCGAGATTTGCCGTTTGAGTGGCTCCCACCTGCCCTGGCAGCTTTTCCTCGCTGCACAGAACACACTGCAAATGGAATATAGTTACCTGCTTGAAATCCTCCATTGCTGCACCTTTGTGGGGGACACGTACAAGAACTTTAAAGGATACCCGAACTGACATGAGACATGAGATAGACATGTGTATGTACAGTGCCTAGCACACAAATCACTATGCTGTGTTCCTTTTTTTCTTTCTCTGCCTGAAAGCGTTAAATATCAGGCATGTAAGTGGCTGACTCAGTCCTGACTCAGACAGAAAGTGACTACATTGTGACCCTTACTGTTAAGAAATTCCCCTTTTTACCTCTTTTTTTTTTTGCTCTCAGAAGCCATTTTCTGCTAGGAAAGTGTTTTATAGTTGGAATTTCTTATCAGTGAGGGTCACACTGAAGTCGCTTCCTGACATGGGTATGTACAGTGCCTAGCACATAAATAACTATGCTGTGTTCCTTTTTTTCTTTCTCTGCCTGAAAGAGTTAAATATCAGGCATGTAAGTGGCTGACTCAGTCCTGACTCAGACAGGAAGCAACTTCAGTGTGACCCTCACTGATAAGAAATTCCAACTATAAAACACTTTCCTAGCAGAAAATGGCTTCTGAGAGCAAAAAAAAAAGAGGTAAAAAGGGGAATTTCTTAACAGTAAGGGTCACAATGTAGTCACTTTCTGTCTGAGTCAGGACTGAGTCAGCCACTTACATGCCTGATATTTAACTCTTTCAGGCAGAGAAAGAAAAAAAGGAACACAGCATAGTTATTTATGTGCTAGGCACTGTACATACCCATGTCTATCTCATCATGTCACATCGGGTATCCTTTAAAGAGACACTGAAGCGAAAAAAAATTATGATATTATGATTTGTATGTGTAGCACAGCTAAGACATTAAACATTAAGATCAGATACATCAGTGTAATTGGTTCCAGTACACCAGTACAGGAAGAGTTGAGAAACTCCAGTTGTTATCTCTATGCAAACAAGCTATTAAGCTCTCCGACTAAGTTAGTCGTGGAGAGGGCTGTTATCTGACTTTTATTATCTTAACTGTTCCTGGACTATTTACTTTTCCTCTGCTAGAGGAGAGGTCATTACTTCACAGACTGCTCTGAAAGACTCATTTTGAATGCTGAGTTTTGTGTAATCTGCACATATTAGAGAATGATGCAATGTTAGAAAAAACACTATATACCTGAAAATAAAAGTATGAGAATATTTTCTTTGCTGCTAATCTTCTAGTAATTATTCATAGTACACAACCAATTCACTATATCATATTTTTTTTTTCGCTTCAGTGTCGCTTTAACCACCCTGGCGTTCTATTAAGATCGCCAGGGCGGCTGCGGGAGGGTTTTTTTTAAATTAAAAAAAAACTATTTCATGCAGCCAACTGAAAGTTGGCTGCATGAAAGCCCACTAGATGGCGCTCCGGAGGCGTTCTTCTGATCGCCTCCGGTGGCCAAAAGTAACACGGAAGGCCGCAATGAGCGGCCTTCCGTGTTTTGCTTACTTCGTCGCCATGGCGACGAGCGGAGTGACATCCTGACGTCAGCCGCCTCCGATCCAGCCCTTAGCGCTGGCCGGAACTATTTGTTCCGGCTGCGCAGGGCTCAGGCGGCTGGGGGGACCCTCTTTCGCCGCTGCTCGCGGCGGTTCGCCGCAGAGCGGCGGCGATCAGGCAGCACACGCGGCTGGCAAAGTGCCGGCTGCGTGTGCTGCTTTTTATTTCATCAAAATCGGCCCAGCAGGGCCTGAGCTGCACCCTCTGGCGGTAATTGACGAGCTGAGCTTGTCCATACCGCTAAGGTGGTTAAGGGGGAACACTATAGTGTGGGCAGTTCAATGGGGGTAAAGGAAAGAGGGCATACCGGTAATAATCGGAACACATAAAGTGGGCACTATTATGGGCTATAAACGTGGGCATAATAACCAGTGAAGGGGGGTTGCAACAGTCTGGAGATATGGATAGTCAAGATGCAAATCATTTCGAGTTCATGCAGAATTATGCAAATTTGTGGAGCTTGAAAGCGGATCAGTCAAATCCCACCTCCGCTTCATTCAGTTAGTCCATTTTCAAGCTGCATAACTTATCACATTTGCATCTTGACCAATCCTGTCTGGAGGATAGTGAACTGACACTTTGCTTTTGATGGCCTGTGTTGTAAATGCATAAGGGTATATAAAGAGAAACCGTGACCAAAAATTGAACTTCATCCCAATCAGTAGCTGATACCCTCTTTTACCTGAGAAATCTTTTCCTTTTCACAAACTGATCATCAGGGGGCGCTGTATGGCTGATATTGTGGTGAAATCCCTCCCACAGGAAACAGTGAGGACCATGGTCCTGGCAGTTTCCTGTCTGTGAACCTCGTTGCATTGTGGGAAATAGCTGTTTACATTACAGCTGTGACATCACCTGCCAGCAGTAAAAATGTCACCATGTGATAAATGTCAGAATATAAATCAGGGAGAGGAAAGATTTTACAATGGGCAAACACTGACTAAATCATTTATATATAATTATTGTAAATATGAAGCACTTTTTTTATTACATTATTCACTGGAGATCATTTTTAAGTGTACTGTGTTGTGGGATATTTGTCCATTTATAATTGTATGTGTTTTTTTTTTTTTCTCCATCTCAGGTGAAGAAGAATTATGAAGCACTGAAGCAGCGACAGGAAGAGGAGAAGCTGGCGAACAGTTTACCCCCTAAGCCTGGGGAGGACTGTGCCCCGCCCAATAAATGGGAGCGGGAGAGCCAGGAGACCACGAGGGAACTGCTCAAGATCAAGGATCGTCTGATCGAAATAGAGAGAAATGTGAGCTGAGTATTGGAGGTCTGCAATTGATTAACGATGAGCAGCTATTCTTCAACCATCCCAATCTCTACTGACCGAGGGAGAGGTAGAAACGTAGCCAATCAGAACTCATAGCTGCCAGTTGTTTGGAATGAATGGGTATGCACATTCCACTGCACTAGCTCGGCATGCAGGCACAGGGAAGGGAGGGAGGCAAAAAACAGACATGTAAAATACAATTAAAAAATAAATGTAGTATAAAGAACCACAGACGAAGACGAAAATCACCTTTATTTCCAAATAAAATATTGTCAACATACATTGTACTAGTGACACAATTTAAATGTTGTAATAGCCGGGACAAACTGGCAAATAAAATCTGTAGGTTTTATCTGTAGTAGCACGTTTTATTTTAAAACTGTAATAGCCGAAATCTAAGACATCATTTTTTTTTTTTTTTTTTCCTTCTTACTACCTTTAAAGGCATATAAAATAATTCTTAGCAAAACAGACCAAGCAAAGAAGACGTAATTTGTGGTGAAAAAAAAAACAATGTATAGATCATTTAGATGTGATAAGTAGTGATAAGGTTTTTGGTGACTGATTGGGAGGTGTGGGCAATGTAAAAATTGTTCTGGTTTTTAAGGGAAAAAACGCATAGTAGTGGTTAAAGTGGATCCGAGATGAACTTTTACACATTGCATAATTGTGTTCCTTTCCTATTGTTTATAGGGCATTCCTCAAGCCAAATACTTTTTTGTTTTTGTTTTAATACTCTAATTACCTATAAACTAACCAAGCCACGCCCACAGGTTTTCAGAGAGCCAAGGCTCTCTCAGACAGTAGCAAAGGGCTCATGGGAGCTCAGTCTGGGCAGGAGGAGGGGGAGGTATCATTAGCCAGAGATTTCAGAGGCAGAGAGGAGGAGGGAGAAGGAGTGGGGATTAGGTTTTTTTGCTCAAGATGCAGATAAGCCTGCCTCTGTGTAATGTTTACAAACAACATGTCTGCTGTCATTGTATCACAGGAAGAAATTATCATATTCTATTAAAGCTGTTAGCAACTAGATTTGCTGTGTAAACTATCTAAACTTTAGATAAGATATATATAGACAAGTTACTTGTTATAGTTAGTTTTTCATCTCGGATCCGCTTTAAGTGGTTTTAGAAGCTAGACAAGACAAATAACCTTTATATTGCGCTTTTCTCCTGGCAGACGCAAAGCGCCAAAGCTGCAACCACTAGTGTCAGGGAGTCTTGCCCAATGTCTCCTTACTGATTAGGTGTTGGCTTACTGAACAGAAAGAGCTGACATTTTAACCCAGGTCTCCCGTGCCAGGGACGGAGCCCTTAACCAAGTGCACGTCTCCCTTTAAGTGGAACTCCAGTTCCAACCCTTCAGTCCAGCTGAGGATTAATGGCAAACATTATTTCTGACATTGCTTTTGTGCGTTGACCTGACAGCTACTCCACAATGATCCTGACACTCTTCTTGGTTGGGCTCATGCAGACGTGACGTGTCTCCATCAGCCCAACCACCACAGACCCCCTTATCACCCCCCAGTCGTGACAACAGACCTACCTTGGCTATGGGCCCAATAGCAGCTGCTATGGTTGCTATAGTGATCCCTGCACCAGTGCAACACTCATCTTGGATGCAGATAATTACCGTATATACTCGCATACAAGCCGAATTTTTGACCCCCAAAAAGGGGGCCAAAAGTTGGGGGTTCGGCTTGTATGCGAGTCATGGTGGTCCGCGGGTCCCCCCCTCCGCTTGTCCGCGGGTCCCCCGCTCCCCCCATGGCCGCCGCCGCCGCTATTACCTGGCTGCATCTTCTATTTCAATCTCCGTTCTTGTAAACATTCAGAGCAGCGCGCCCGGCGCTGCTACTGTGACGAGGCAGGAAAGAGCGTCCTGTTACTATGGGAACCGCTCTTTCCTGGCTCGCCGCTCGTCACAGTAGCAGCGCCGGGCGCGCTGCTCTGAATGTTTACAAGAACGGAGATTGAAATAGAAGATGCAGCCAGGTAATAGCGGCGGCGGCCATGAGGAGCGGGGACTGTACTGGCTAAACTGGGGCACGTAACTAGCTTTACTGAGCGCTATACTAGCTAAACTGGGGCGCTATATTAGCTATACTGAGCGCTAAACTGGGGCACTATACTAGCTAAACTGGGGCACTATACTAGCTAAACTGGGGCACTATACTAGCTATACTGAGCACTATACTAGCTAAACTGGGGCACTATACTAGCTATACTGAGCACTATACTAGCTAAACTGGGGCACTATACTAGCTATACTGAGCACTATACTAGCTATACTGAGCACTATACTAGCTATACTGAGCACTATACTAGCTATACTGGGGCACTATACTAGCTATACTGAGCACTATACTAGCTATACGGGGCACTTTACTAGCTATACTGAGCACTATACTAGCTATACTGGGGCACTATACTAGCTATACTGAGCACTATACTAGCTATACGGGGCACTTTACTAGCTATACTGAGCACTATACTAGCTATACTGAGCACTATACTAGCTATACTGAGCACTATACTAGCTAAACTGGGGGACTATACTAGCTATACTGAGCACTATACTGAGCACTATACTAGCTAAACTGGGGCACTTTACTAGCTATACTGAGCACTATACTAGCTATACTGAGCACTATACTGAGCACTATACTAGCTAAACTGGGGCACTTTACTAGCTATACTGAGCACTATACTAGCTGTACTGGGCAGTATACTAGCTAAACTGGGGCACTTTACTAGCTATACTGAGCACTATACTAGCTATACTGAGCACTATACTAGCTATACTGGGCACTATACTAGCTATACTGGGGCACTACCTACCCATACTGGACACTTTACTAGCTATACTAAGACACACTCGGGGAATAAGGCGGCCAGCATTTCCTACCCCCGGCTTATATGGGGGTCAATCATTTTCCCCTGGTTTTTCAGGGAAAAGTTGGGGGGTCGGCTTATATGCGGGTCGGCTTATATGCGAGTATATACGGGTAAGCAATTTGATGCAAATTGTTCTTAATTTTTAGAAAATTAGGAAAAGATGTAAGATGCACCAATATTTAGTGTTCTACAATTAACAAATAGTCACCTCTAAGTGTGTCATCATCTTCTGCGCAGAATACAGTTGGATGTTCAGCTGCTATGATGTTTAGAATGCCTGTTGTGTTGTTTGATTTCACTGCATATGTTTATGGCGCTTTATCTTGTGTCTTCCATAGAATGCTACTCTGCAGGCAGAGAAACAAGCACTGAAAACTCAGCTGAAACAGCTGGAAACACAGAATGACAACCTACAAGCACAAATCCTGACCCTCCAGAAGCAATCCATTTCCCTGCAGGAGCAAAGCACAATGCTACAGACACAGAACGCCAAACTGCAGGTAACTGACCCGCCAACACCCGGCTCACCTTACCTGCTGACACCTCACTCACCTCACCTGCCGCCACCTCACTCACCTCACCCGCCAACACCTCACACACCTCACCCGTGGACACCTCACTCACCTCACCCGTGGACACCTCACTCACCTCACCCGTGGACACCTCACTCACCTCACCCGCCGACACCTCACTCACCTCACCCGCCGACACCTCACTCACCTCACCCGCCGATACTTCATTAGCCTCACCCGCCGACATCTCACTCACCTCACTCCTCCTGCCAACACCTCACTCACCTCACCCGTGGACACCTCACTCACCTCACCCGCCGACACCTCACTCACCTCACCCGTGGACACCTCACTCACCTCACCCGCCGACACCTCACTCACCTCACCCGCCGACACCTCACTCACCTCACCCACCGACACCTCACTCACTTCACCCGCCAACACCTCACTCACCCCACCTGCCTCACTCACTTCACCCGCCGACACCTCGCCCGCCTCACTCACTTCACCCGCCAACACCTCCCCCACTGCCACCTCAATCATTTCACCTGCCGACACCTCACTCACCTCACCCACCGCCACCTCTCACCTCACCCACCGCCACCTCTCACCTCACCCGCCGCCACCTCACTCACTTCACCTGCTGACACCTCACTGACCTCACCCACTGACACCTCACTCACTTTGCCCGTCGCCAACTTTCTTACTTCACCCACTGACCCCTCAATCACCTCAACCACCGCCACGTCACTCACCTCACTCGCCGACACCTCAACCTGCAGACACCTCAACTGGTGAGGTTACATAACGATATAGAGCAATTAATGGATACAAGAAGTGTTCGCCAAGAAAACAATCAATTTTTATGTATTGTATGTTAAAATTAGGCCCGGGTGCTGCCTAATGTGTGATAACGGATTGGTAGAACGGACAGGCGTCCCATAATGCATCGCTCGCTTGCTCAGGCTAGGGCAGTTTCTTTTTGAAAGTATAGTTGAGCATGTCGGCACTACGTAACATTTGTAAGAGAATAATTTCTCTCTGTATTCCGATCTCATAGGTTGAAAACTCTACCTTAAACTCTCAGAGCACCTCACTAATGAACCAGAATTCTCAGCTGGTCCTCCAGCAGTCTAGTTTAGAGACGGAAAATGACTCTCTGGTGAAGGAGAAGGAGGAGCTGAAGTCCATGTACGACTTGCTGGTGAAAGATCATGAGAAGTTAGCACAAGTTCACGAGCGGCAAGCAGCGGAGTACGAATCGCTGATCTCCAAACACGGCAACCTGAAGTCCGCACACAAGAATCTGGAGGTGGAGCACAAGGATCTCGTAGACAGGTAGGAGCAATCTATAGCATAAGAGGTTAGTTTATGGTGCTTAATTTCTGATTATGCTCTTCAGAATGATATGTCTATTAGTATTGTTGCCAAGGTTATGTACAGACGCTTAGTGTTGTCAGGTGACCATTTATTAACCGTTGTTATGCAGACACTCTCTCAAGCAGCCAGTTCTGTTCAATGTAGAGAAGGGGGAGAGTGAGGGAAGACGCCCCATTGCTGGGACTACAGTTAGCACTGGGAGTACAATAACAGTAGTGACAAGGCAAAGGGGATCCGACATGGCAGACTGCTAATGACGACATGGCCCAGCTGGACTTACACTGGATTATAACCCAAGGCAATTGTGAACCATTGTCTTGGGCAGCAAAATGTATAGACAACAACACTTCTAAAGCTGAATACTCACCTGACGATGGATTGGGGAACCTCACATCACCTCCTGCCTGCGGGTGAACGCGACAGACGCAAACAACAGTTGAAACGATCGTGTCACTTTGCGCTGGAGACATTGGGTATATTAAAGATCCGATCCACTGTGGTGGTTATTACCGCTGCACATTGCAAAGCATCATTCACCTAATCGCACACTTGAACCCATGACGCGAGATCGCAGGAAAAATTGCTTGTTGCTAAAAAAAAAACACCGCTGGTTGTCGCAAAAATCGCACACGACCCAGTAATGGAAATTCTATACACCAAGGATAACACTCAGAATAAAGACCCGCGCACACACTACACAAATGAGAATCTAGCGTATGTACTCCTGCCCCCTGCCATCTGCTATCAATCTGACATGCTTAAAGTTAATGGGAACCGCATTTAAAAAAATGAGACAGATACTTACCCAAGGAGAGGGAAGGCTCTGGGTCCTATAGAGCCTTCCCGCTCCTCTCCTGGTCCCGTCGTTCCGGTGCTGGCTCACCCGATAGCAGTATTTGACTAATTTAGTCAAATACTGCTTTACCCGGCCGAAGGAGGCTTCAGAAGTCTTCAGGGAGCCCGAGTGCTCCTGAAGAAGTACGGCCCTGTACTGCGCCTGCGCAAGCACGTTCTCTTGCACCCCCACGCCTGTGCAGTATGGAGCCGCACGTCTTCGGGAGGACATGGCTCCCGAAGACTTCCAAATACCCTTTCGGTGGGGGATTGAAACAGGGGGGGGGGGGGAGCCAGCACAGGATAGAAGGCACAGAGAGAGGAGACGGTAGGCTCTATATAACCCAGAGCCTTCCCTCTCCTTAGGTAAGTATTTGCTTCATTTTTTTTAAAATGCGGTTCCCATTCACTTTAAAAGGAACCCAAGGTGTGAGACCAATGGGAAGATGTCATGTTTATTTCCTTTTAAACAATACTAGTTGCCTGGCAGTCCTGCCGATCTTTCTGGTCAGTTGAGTCTAAATCAAACACCTGAAACAAGCGTGCAGCTACTCGTCAGATTTGTCATAGACATCTGATCTGCATGCTTGTTCTGGGTCTATGGCTAAACGTATTAGAGGCAGAGGATCAGCAGGACAACCAGGCAATCTGCATTATTTAAAAGGAAATAAACATGTCGGCCTCCATATCCCTCTCACCTCGGGTTCCCTTTAAAGGGAACCTGAAATGAGTAAAATTATTTAAAATAAACACGATGTATCTGCAAATGAATATTACATACTTACCTCACTGTCAGTTCTTCTCAGAAGCTCACCGTTTTCTTCTTTCTTTCTTCCAATTCTGACAATATTTTGTCAGAACTTAAATATACCAGTTGCTGTCAGTTATATATCAGCTGCTGTCAGTTACAACTGAATGTGCAAGGTAATGTCCATGTTTCCCTATGGCTCAAGTGGGCGATATAACAGTTTAACAGTGTGCTGACCATGAAGCTGTTATGGGGTATGTGCTGACCAGGAAGCTGTTATGGGGTAATGGCCCATAACAGGACAGAGAATTCCATTGATCATAGTGGACAAACAGGGCGCAGGAGAGGAGAAAGAGAAATGAGAAGACTACATGGGATGTACATATTACCTGTGTATGTTTGTTTTGACTTTTTATTTTCAGTTCAGGTTCTCTTTAAAGAGACTCTGTAACAAAAATGTCATCCTTTTTTCTACCATCCTACAAGTTCCTAAACCTATTCTAATGTGCTCTGGCTTACTGCAGCACTTTCTACTATCACCGTCTCTGTAATAAATCAATGTATCTTTCCCCTGTCGGACTTGTCGCCCTGTGTCTGGAAGGCTGCCAACTCTTCAGTGCTGATCTGTTATGCACACCCCTCTCCAGGCCCCTCTATGCACACTCCAGTGTGTGTGTGTTATTTACATAAGCCAGCAGCGTCTCTGCTCTCTTATCAGTGAGAGAAGAGAGCTGGATAAAAATCCTCCTCTGTTAGGCTGTGAAAGGAGCTGGCTGACTCATAGTGAGGAATTACAGACAGGGCAGAGCTGTCTGCAGGAAGAAACGATCAGCCTGTCACTAGTATTCAGTGGATGAGAGCTGCAGGGGGACAGAAGGTAAACACACAAATGATCTCTTGAGATTCAAAAGGAAAGCTGTATGCAGCCTGCTTGTGTATGGATGTATTTTCTATGTGTGGACATACTGTACATCAACCTACTTCCTGTTTTGGTGGCCATTTTGTTTGTTTATAAACTTTTTTAAACTGTTTTTGACTACTTTTAATGCGGCGGGGAGTGGCGAAATTGTGACAGAGGGTAATAGGAGATGTCCCCTAACGCACTGGTATGTTTACTTTTGTGAGATTTTAACAATACAGATTCTCTTTAAGTATAACTACACTAAACACTAGTGATTGAATGAAATAGACCTAGCAGCTACTGGTGCGAGGGGAATTGTGTGTATATTCAGTGGATTCTTTACACATCTTTATTTGACAGAAAGTTAAACGGTTTAGTATAATGATGAGAGAATAATATGATAAGCTGCCGGCTAAGGAGAAGGTGTTACAGCTGAGCCTCCAGCCGCTGTATTTATAGGAAGTATGTTGTGAATCTAGCGGACTGCAGTACAGAAGTGTCCAGCTGGGCTCCAGCCCCTGTGTGTTCTCCATACATAGTCCTCATTGGTGGCCTGCAGAGGTTATACAGGTCACGGGTATTTACAGAACGGGAAGAAGAGGGCCTGTGTTCTGTCTCTGCAGAGAGCTCTGTGTCTGGGCCAAGCATAGCATTTCAGATTTCACCACTGCTTGCCGGCCCCAGCATCTCACTGCAGGCAAGCAGCGTATTATTCCCGCTCTCTTGTGCCGCTATGTCACTGTCCGAGAAACAGACTGCAGCATATCTGACAGGGACGGAGAGATCATCCATTAACCCCTTCCCAACTGGCTGACGGCGATAGGCGTTGGGAAGGTGGCAGCCCCATGACCGCCTAACACCGAAAGGCGTTGGGCGGAGATTAGCGAGGATCCCCGCTTGAGTGATGGAGCTCTGGTCCGTCAACAGTCTGCCAGAGGCGATTGCCGCTAGCAGACTGTTAGATGGCGAAGCTGTCGTCTATTTACATTGTACAGTGCTGCAATCTACAGCCGTCCCCTAGAGAGGCTCCGAATGCGATCCCCTCTCATAGGCCGATCCTCCCCATAGCAAAGCCTGGAGCTGATTGGGAGGCTGCGCCATCGCGGAAACCCTGGGCGGTACGTATAACTGCGGCGATCGGGGGAGAGCGGAGGGACGGGGGGGAATAGGGCATGATTAGCTAGCAAAGTGCTAGCTTAAGCCAATAAATAACATTTTATTTAAAACAATCCTCCGGGGGCCATGTGATCCTCTCCGGCGGCTAGCCTGAGCGTAGGTAGGGCTTACCGCCAGGGAGGTTAACACAGTACAAGATAAAAAAAGGTATAACAAATTCCAAGACACAAAAGAGTGAGAGAGCCCTGCCCTTGCAAGCTTACAATCTCTAAATGAATGGGGGGGGGAGATTGCAGTATACATACAGGGTGTGTGTATTTAGGTTATCTAGTAAGGAGAACAACTTGACGAGAGGTCAAAAGGGGAATGGTCTAAGGCAGAGCGTGTGCTTGTCGAAAAAAAGTGAGTTTTGAGGAAGCGTTTTAAGATTTCAAAGGTTGGAGAGTGATGGTTGTGCTGTGGAGGAGCATCCCAGAGGAGGGGTGGAGCACGTGAGTTGTCTTGTATATGTGAATGTGAGGAGGTGATTCTAGAGGAGGACAAAAAAAGCTAATGTACCTGCCACTGCAGCACAGATTGCTTCTTTTTACCTCTGGATGCAGTTGATCAGCAAGTTAATTAGATGGGAGCATGTGATACCCAAAGTAGGAAGAACAAATACCAGGCTACACTTCCTAGCATCCCTGCATTAGAGTACAAAAAATGTGCTTGCTGGAAGAGGCAGGACTTGTAGATCTCAGGAATTATGGTAGGTGCCGAGCAATAGAAAGGCCTCATTCTTCTTAAAGTGAACCTCCGGACTAAAAATCTACTCAGCAGCACTGAAAAGGCTTGGTGTTTCTTTAACAGTTTCACAGCATCAGAACTTTGTTTTTCTTACCAAAGCAACATTTTTAGCTGCATTTTTAGCTAAGCTCCACCCATCAAAGAAAAAAAGCCTGGGCTTTTTTTTCCCCTGATGCTGTGCAGAGCATGATGGGATTTCCTATGTTGTTATTCACATTGCCTAGCAACTGGGAGAGGTGCTTAGCACACAGGACAGTTGGAACTGTGTTTCATGCTCCCTGTCACCTCCTTTCAACCAAAAAGATGGCTGCCATCATGAAATCAAACATTTGCCTGTTCTTTTAAAACAGGGTGGGTAAGAGATTATATTACCTATCTATTTTAATTAACATAACTAATGTAACTTAATGACAGTAGGTTTGTTTAGGCTGAAGTTCCTCTTTAAAAGAAATGAGGCGGCTGTGCAGAAGACAGTTACACTAATCAACATGACTGCTTTAGGATTTTTTTCTTTATTCTTACACCATGTTCCCATGAACTGCCAACAGGTTATAGTTTTGCAGCATCTGTATAGCCTGTCCACAGCTGTTGCTTAGCCCGCTTTTTATGAATAGCTGGTCATAGTGTTTGTAATGCACTTACACAGTGCTGTACAATCCCAGCGTGTGTTGCGATTGAGCCAAATTGTGTTCTGTGCAGCAGCACTCCTAGCCTGAAAGGAAGGGGCAGCATTGCATCTTATACTGTCTGTGAGCTTATTTACATAAAGAGAGACCTCAGTGATGACTCATCAGTGTACTGCTGCTCTCCACTGTCCAGTCAAAATGTTCTGTCCTATCTGTGTTTACTGGATTGCCTTGGAGAAAAGTCAGTTCAGTTTGCTGGTTGCGATGTCCAGGGGCATCTGAATCACAGGTTTGGCTGGACATAATTACATGTTTTTGACTAGTAGGACATACACTGTTTTAACAGAGTATTCATCTGTTTGACTGAGTTTTAGTGGCTGATGTAGTGGATGCTTCCACAATGATCCTCTATCCAGTTTCAGCATAAGACTGTGTGAGTGGGTATTTGATCGGAACATCTCGTTCCCCTCCAGGTACAACCAGCTGCTGAAGCAGAAGGTGCAGCTAGAAGACCTGGAGAAGGCTCTGAAGGAGGAGCAGGGGAAGATGCTGCAGGAGAACAAGCAGCGGGAAATGCTCTCCTCAGATTATCAGAGGCTCACTGAGGAGCACGAGAGGTAATGCTTTCATTCTTTTGTTTTACAATGATGAATTACTCTGTTCTATTGATATGTTGTCATCTAAGAAAATGCGCTACACAGGTCCAAATACATGATGATGGTGGAAACCGTGTGTGAAACACCAAGCCATGGAAATTCAGTGCGGGTTGAGGGTGGTGTTTGGCCAACTCACTGGAACTGATTTATGAAGACAGGAGAAAAAGTGGAGACATTAGCCTAAATTCACCAAGCATTACCATATTCGGTAATTCAGAAAACAGCTGATTTTACCTATTACCTTGCCACATACCAATTCACTAAACCTATTACTGCACTGAAAGAAAAAAAAATACTGACTAGTGAGGTAAATTACCATCTTGTGCGGTAAATAACTCAAGAAATTGCAATTCACAAAGATTAAAGCATTTGGTAAATCAAGTAAAAGTGTTTGGTATTTACCTCCAGCTCTGACCAGCCGGTAACTCTCACCTTCCATGTAATAATATTAACAGATGTAGCAAACAGCCAATAGGGAGAGCCAGACAGCCAATAGAGAGAGCCACACAGCCCTGCTTCTCACACCATTTGATCCAATACTCTGGAAGGCGGGACTTCAGAATGGCAGAGCAGTAGAAGGAAAACTTTAGAGATGCTTTTCTGTATTCCTTTAGATGTACATGTCTATTTACTGGTATACCGAAGAACTCCCTCTAGTGACGTCAGCTAATCTAAAGGGATGCTGGTGATGCACTGCACAGAAAAAAACAACAACTCATACACACCACTTGTGGGAAGACTCCCAGCTTCCTGCCTGACCTGCTGCACAGCTAGTGAGACTTACTGAGCAGGGCTTAGTAAATTGAAGCATGCTTTTTCGGTATATTACCAAACTTCTACAGCATGCGGGAAATCTTAGTGAATTTGGAAAATAAAGTGTAAAACACAGAATGCAGTATTTTACCAACCTAAATTATTTTACCAAACTGCCTTAAAGGGAAGGTCCAAGCAAAAAAAAAAATGAGTTTAACTTACCTGGGGCTTCTACCAGCCCCATGCAGCCATCCTGTGCCCTTGTAGTCACTCACTGCTGCTCCAGTCCCCCGCTGGCAGCTTTCTGACCTCAGAGGTCAGGGCCGATTTGCATACATTTTTACGCATTCCAGCTAGCGCAGGAACAAAAATGTACGCGTTGCACCACTAACGCGTAAAAATGTATGTGTTAATGTTCCTGCACTAGTGGGAATGTGTAAAAATGTACGCAATTCGGCCCTGACCTCTGAGGTCAGAAAGCTGCCAGCGGGGGACTGGAGCAGCAGTGAGTGACTACGAGGGCACAGGATGGCTGCATGGGGCTGGTAGAAGCCCCAGGTAAGTGAAACTCATTTTTTTTTTTGCTTGGACCTTCCCTTTAAGTAAATTGAGGCCATTACCTAGAACTACCAATCAGCTTGTTAACCTTAAAGTGACTCTGTAACAAAAATTACAACGTTTTTTTCTACCATCCTACAAATTCCTAAACCTATTCTAATGTGTTCTGGCTCACTGCAGCACTTTGTACTATTACAGTCTCTGTAATAAATCAATGTATCTTTCCCCTGTCAGACTTGTCGGCCTGTGTCTGGAAGGCTGCCAACTCTTCCATGCTGGTCTGTTCCTCTATGCACACTCCAGTGTGTGTTTTATTTACATAAGCCAGCAGCTTCTCTGCTATCTTATCAGTGATAGAAGAGAGCTGGATAAAAATCCTCCTCTGTTAGGCTGTGAAAGTAGCTGGCTGACACATACTGAGGGATTACAAACACAGGCACAGGCAGAGCTGTCTGCAGGAAGCCTGTAATGTTCAGTGCATGAGAGAAGAAGGGGACAGAAGGTAAACACACAAATGATCTTTTGAGATTCAAAAGGAAAGCTGTATACAGCCTGCTTGTGTATGGATGTATTTTCTATGTGTGGACATATTGTACATCAATCTACTTCCTGTTTTGGTGGCCATTTTGTTTGTTTATAAACAAACTTTTTAAAACAGTTTTTGACTACTTTTAATGCGGCGAGGAGCGGCAAAATTGTGACAGAGGGTAAAAGGAGATGTCCCTTAACACACTGGTATGTTTACTTTTGTGCGATTTTAACAATACAGATTCTCTTTAAGGCAACGGAGCACCAGGACATTTTTTTTTTGTTCATGGGAACATACCCTTAAGGGGGTTCGTAATGGAGTGTGCCATTGGAGGGACGGGGATGGTGCGAGTTTCACTACTTACTGACAGGCTGCTGCTCCACTGGCCCCTGGCCTGTATGGGATGGGCCACCTTCTCTGCAGACCAACTGCATCTGCTGAATTAGTTCCCGGCAGTGTCTTGTGTGTGCATCGCAATGCATGCTGGGAGGTGTAGTCTGTGGATGGGAGAACATCTCTGTACTCCCATCCATAGACTACATCTCCCAGCATGCATTGCTGCATGCGAGACACTACCGGGAACTACAAAATTCGGTAGATGCGGTCAGCCCGTGGAAAAGATGGTGCAACCCATATGGGCGAAAGGCCAGAGTAGCAACACCCCATAGGTAAGTAATGAGGCTTACCCCAACCCCCATCCCCCAAAAGCACACACCAATACAAACCTTATGGGGAGGTTTATTGAAAAATAAAACCTGGTTTCGTTCCCATCACCAGGCATAGATCTAAAAAATACCACCTAACAGCTCAGTAATCCAAGTGCTCACATGGCTTTTTTTGGTGTGAAATGACACTCCGGCAGCTAAAGATTCTTCTTGATCATGAATACAAGGGTTTGAGGGAGTTAGTTTCAGTCTCTGTAGGTGGAGCTATAGCTGCTTGGATTGCATTATCTTGCTTTTGAAGCTTAAAGCGGATCCGAGATGAAAAACTAAATATAACAAGTGACTTGTCTATATATCTTATCTAAAGTTTAGATAGTTTACACAGCAAATCTATCTTCAAACCGCTTCAACAGTATATTAATATTTTTTCCTGTGATACAATGGGAGCAGACATGTTTTCTGCTTGTCACTATTACACAATTACACACACAGGCAAGCTTATCTGTATCTAGGCATGCTAATCTGCATATTCTGTGAAAACTCCACTCTTATCTCCTCCATTACACAGGCAACTGATCTGTATCTGCACTGCAGCTCTCAGATTGTGAAAACTCTGCCTCTGAAATCTATAGCTAGTAACACCTTTTTCACCTGCCCAGACTGAAATCCCACAATCCCTTGCAAGCGCCAAGGCACTCTGGAGAAGCCGTGGGTGTGGCTTGATTAGTTTATAGGAAATTAGAGTATTAAAACAAAACAAAACAAGTATTTGGCTTGAGGAATGCCCTATAAACTATATGTAAGGAACACAATTATGCAAGGAGTAAAAGTTCATCTCGGATCCACTTTAAGGTAGGCACCGAGCATACAGGAGTTTTTTTTATAAGCATTTATTGTGCGTTTGGTAAGCTTTTTTTTTAACTGTCTAAACATGCCATTTTATTGCCGTAAAAGTAATCTAGATATGCATGAGAAACTGGGGCGTTTGGCCACATTCACACATAGATCCGCAGGCTGCTTTTGCTTGGCCGTGAGGAAAAAACAGGGAACTGTGCTGGCAGTGGCGGAGCAATAGGGGGTGCAGAGATTGCGACCGCATCAGGGCCCTTGGGCCAGAGGGGCTCACCCTCAACCACAGTATTACCTCTTTATTGGTCCTGTGCTGATAATATTCACTTCTATAGATGCTTTGAATACTGGTGATCATTAACATACTGCTTCCCATCCCCTTCTTGCACCTCTGACACTGTGGTTGCTCTTGGCAGGTATTGGTGCGCTGTGTCAATTGTTGTGTATAAAGTGCTTAGGGGGCCCCAATGTAAAACTTGCTCCGGGGCCGACAGCTTCTTAGCTACGCCACTGTGTGCTGGTCATGTGACTGCACTGCACTGCATAAGACAGTAAAGAGAAGCCTATTTTCATGTAAAATAGGAACATCTGGGCTCCGTGATTTCTCAGCGATCAGATGATGTACAGTATTCAGATCTGTGCTTGGCGTTGGCTGTTACACCAGTGATTGAGGTGTAGCTGTGTGCAGAGATTTGCTGAGCGAGCCTATTATCCCGCAGCATGTTGTCTTGCATTGTGAGGAGAATAGCAGCGCAGTCTTGGCGAGTCAGCACAGCGCTAATGACTTTGATCAGCAAGCTTGTCACTGCCTCACTAATCTCACATCCAGGCTGCAGCTCACACAGCTGCTCCCAACACTCCCACCAATAATCAGGAAACCCCTCTTATTCCTGTTGTAGCTGAAATTGTACTTATTATCCCTTGATTTCGTTTAAAAATGTTGTCGTAATGTTTGGAATATTTTTTTTAGATGTGCTTAGTTTATCAGTCTTAACGAGGAACTGTAACCCAGGATTGAACGTCATCTAAATCAGTAGCCGACACCCCCGTTTCCATGTTAAATCATGGAAATCTGACAACCTATATCTATGTCCTCGTGGCTTAGATGAAGTCACAGAGAATGTAGATATACTGTAGTGGTGGATAAAGTGGTTAAATAATGGTTAAAGTGAACCTGAGCCAAGCTCTGGTTCAAAATCCGATGCCTACCCTGAAGAGAGGGAAGCCTCAAGATCCTATTGAGGCTTCCCTCGGTGGTCGGAAGCCCCCGTTATTGAACGCAGCCCCCCTCCACATTGGGGCCACGCAGCTCCTCTTCCTAGGTCATGGCCGCGCAGTAGCCGTTCGAGCCTGCCCGCGCATGCGCAGTAGCGCGTGGCTCCGGCTTATTACGCGGGTGGGCCGTGTTGGCTATTGCACGGCCACGCTGGCGGAAGAAGAGCTGCGTGGCCCCGACAATGCCTTGTTGCTAATCTTCCGGGGGCCGCTCTCGGTGATTGGGACAACAGAGTCTCAATAGGATCCTGAGGCCTTCCTCTTTTAGGGTGTCTGATCTTGTACCCGAGGTCCGGCTTGGGTACACTTTAGGGCAGTGTACAGCTAGGTCACTACAGATTGCTTTGAGCTGGTTCAGATGGACAGCTGCCGGTGCCCATGCACATAGCTTACCATCGGGATCCACTGTTTCCATGAGCATTGTTCATCGCAATGCGTTTTACCATCGTTTGCACCAGTGCTGGGTTCAATCACATTCTCCCAGATGCTGCGTGTAGCTTCTAGCATTGGCTACATTAGCGGCTCTGGTTCCCTCAGTGGCTCAAAACAAGATGACGCATAAAAGCTTTTGACATGGGCGAAACAAGCTGCCGGCAGTGGCCCCTGTGAACCGACCCTTGGAACAACGTATGTGTACTGTGTGTAGCTCAGTGCTGTGCATACACTGGTTACATGTGGCAAATTATCGAAGTCTACCTGATATCAATAATTTACCACCAGGTCACATTTCTCCACTGGCTATTAAAGAGGAACTGTAGTAAAAAATAACTACATAATAAATATTGTTATATATATATATATATATATATATATATATATATATATATATATATATATATATAATTCTGCCGTAGAAGACTACTGTTTAACCCTTGAAAATCTTCTGAAAAGTCGGGGGGTTGTCTTATGCGCCGGGTGTCGTTGATGCTGGCCGATACGCCCTATCCTGTTACTGACTTTCACATCTCTCTACTGAGGACTGTAGTGAAGCAGCACAGGCGCACGTGTGAGATCTGAGAGGAAGAGAAGCAGGTAAATAGGATACAAGGGTGGGCCAGAAGGGTGAAAGAGGCGTGTTTTATGGGCAGAGCGCAATCTGGGAGACAGGGAGAGCTGACCAATCCACTTAGGGAGAGGGAGAGTTGATCAATCCAACTAGTCAATCGCCTGTATACTGGGTACCACATACACTAAAGCACCAGTATCTATCAGTCTGCCAGTTCATACATAGCACCAGTATATGATGTTTTTTTCATTTTTATTTGGTGTGCGTTGGAAGTGTGCATTTGGGAGTATATCCCAAACTCTATATTTTAACTGGAAAAGTTGGGGGGTCGTCTTATACACCTA
Organism: Hyperolius riggenbachi; assembly: GCF_040937935.1. Classification (NCBI taxonomy): domain Eukaryota; kingdom Metazoa; phylum Chordata; class Amphibia; order Anura; family Hyperoliidae; genus Hyperolius; species Hyperolius riggenbachi. The sequence continues at coordinate 438,620,086 of NC_090649.1, forward strand.
GTCGTCTTATACACCGGAATATACGAAAATGTTATTTAGAGCTTTGCCACACACATACAGATTTAAAGCAACAGCGCATCTCTGAAAGCAGCCACATAGGAAAACATTAGCAGAATGTGTGCTAGAGATATGTTGCTCCCCCCACATGTATACCTCTGAAGATGGGGCCACCACAAGGCAACAAGCGTGCTGGCTACAGCATAGGATTCCACTTGCAGACTCCGCAGTCTACCCGCTACATCTGTGACAACCTGCTTCCAGCTGACCCCCCACAAGGGACAGGATTCCACGTGTTGCCAGGGTAACGCAGGCTGCTGAGGTGACCATGTGACATCAGCTGGTATAGTGCTGTTCAGTGGGATATCACACATTTATCCTAGATTAATCCTCTGGGGGGAAAACACCTGAAAATAGCATGAAAGACCCATGACTTTCAATTTAACAAGTGACTGCGACTCCGCGGCTGTCAGAAATAATTGCCGTCTGTGAGACTGGAGCCATTATAAATTATTAAAGAGAAATATTTCATAGCAGATATATTTTCTCATTTACAGCTGCTCATGCGAGTGCAAGCTTCTGCTGCTATTATAACCTTCCACTATAGCAGGAAGAGGATTGTCTGTTAGTTCTAGACAGACGTCCATGGCGATTGCACACTCCCAGCTTTATGGTGGTGCATCGTGGGTACTCCCTGGAGGATGATGGGAGGGGAGGAGATTGCCTCAGTCGCACTGATCGCTGCAGTCTCTTTCAGTGGAGCATTATAAATGACTAAGGGTTCCCTGGACCCCTCTACAAATACATGGTTATTACCGTGAACCCGTGAAGGAAGGGGGAACAAGGAGGGGAGAGGGGGATGTGACGCATACAGCAGGCCTCACAGACTCTGCATTGCTCTCTGAGGAAAATAAAGATATAGAATAACCGGTACTTGCGTATTAGGCTGACAATGAGCAACCTGATCCTGTCAGGTGGCAATAGCTGCTGATTCGTCACAAAACGAAGACCTGATTGATAAACAGATGTGCCAGATCAGGATTAAATGAGTTAAAAACAGTTTTAAAAAATCAGGTAGTGATGAACTTGCCTCCCGAAATTATTCAAATGGTCAATATTCAGTGGTTTGGATAGGTTGGGTTGCAATCCAGAAAAAAGGCCTTTGGTTAATTATCACTGGGAGTGCTCCCAGTCTGTGCATGCAGCTTTAGACCTGATGAAGTGGGCAGGTCCCACAAAACGCGTTGTCTTTTTCTGTGTCCAATGAATTTACCTCTAAACCTCCTACCTTGGTAAGATTGTTTCATATGTTTACCCATTGTATACTACATTGGGGCGCATCCTCCCATTTTGTGTCCAGAAAGAATGTTGCTTGCTTGCCTGAATTATGTACAGGACATTATAATTGTATTATTTGTAATTCACCTATGTGTCCATCAGGCAGATAGTTTCTTATCTCTTTTTTTTTTCTCCCTTTAGACTTAACCACACGTATAGGCATCTGCTGCGAGAGAATGAAAGCTTGCAAAGTGACCATAAGAACTTGAAGAGTAAGGTGAACAATGGGAAACTGGAGCAGACTCGATTAGAAGCGGAGTTCTCCAAACTGAAGGAGGAATATCAAAAACTGGATATTGAATCCACAAAGCTGAACAACCAGTGTGAGGTGAGCTCTGAGGGACTCTGATGCAAATGAAGGGCAGCCACCATTATCAATAGTTCAACATTTGTCTGGAAGATGACTAAACACTGTTTTCCTCAGGCAGTCAAAACTTTAAACTTGGATTTTTAAACTTTTAAAGAGAACCCGAGGTGGGTTTGAAGAATATTATCTGCATACATAGGCTGGATCTGCCTATACAGCCCAGCCTCTGTTGCTATCCCAAACCCCCCAAAGGTCCCCCTGCACTCTGCAATCCCTCATAAATCACAGCCACGCTGCTGACAAACAGCTTGTCAGAGCTACTCAAAAAATGTTTGATCCACCTGGTGGATGGGTGTTGACACCCCTCTCTTTTTTTCCTCTACGGAGAGCGACTTCTTTAACCTGAACGAGGACAGGTCTAATCTCCTCGTCTGCGACTGAAGTGGTTGCCCCTATTGGCAACCCATACTTGTGAGTATAAACATACCTCCTATAATTGTGCCAAATATCGAACGATAATACACTATTGGGGGCTCTCGATCTCTTCTTTTCTTCTTGTTACAGCTTGTCAGAGCTGGCTGTGTTTATCTATAGAGTGTCAGTCTGCTGCTCTCCCCGCCTCCTGCAGAACTCCAGTCCCCGCCTGCATCCCTTCCCTCCCTGCTGATTGGAGGGAAGGGACGGGGGCAGGGACCGGAGCTATGCAGGAGGCGGGGGAGCAGCTGAGACTGACACTACAGATGTAAACACAGCCTCACAGCATGGCTGTCATTTATGAGGGATTGCAGAGTGCAGGGGGACCTTATGCTGGGAATACACGGTTCGTTTTTGCCTTCGTTTAAACCTTCGTTTCGATTGTGCCTTTTGTCCTTTTCGATCCCGAAATAATCAGTCATACGGTTAATATCACCACCCACGGTTTCGTTTTTTTTTCCGATTCTGATGGTTTCGTTTTTCCAATGATCGAAGGCTGCAAAGAAACGAAACGAAAATCCCTTTTTACAGGGACGGACTAGCATAAACGAATATATAATCGATCTGAACAGCCATCAAGCCTACCAATGGCTCGATTAGATGGATAAAGAGAGATAATATCAAACATGTTCGATCACTAGTCGTTCGTTTTTGGGGTCTATTAATCGAAACTATAATGAGATTATGACTATTTTCACATACGTTTTCAACACTCGATTCGTTTACCGAACGAATCGAAGGTTTAAACGAAGGCAAAAACGAACCGTGTATTCCCAGCATTAGTGGGGTTTGGGATAGCAACAGAGGCTGGGCTGTATAGGCAGATCCAGCCTCTGTATGCAGATAACATTCTTTAAACACACCTCGGGTTCTCTTTAAGTCAAAATAAGACAATGAGATTCCAGGAAAGTATTAGTTAAGATTAGTACTATAGATACAGTTGTTTATCTAATCAGTTTTTTATCACTTCAGGTTTGCTTTTTTAAAACAAAAAATGTAGACCACTTAGGGCCGGTTCTAGAGTGTATTCAGAATGGGCACGGCAATCACATCCACTAGGCAAATGTGTTCTGTCCATTTTGCATCTCCTAGCAGCAATCTTCACCGTTCTTGTCTGCATGTCCGATTCGATCACGTTTATCGCATCGATCATGTCCGCCTGTCCGCATTGCCACTCTCGTGTCCCAATGTTGCTCAGTCCCTTGGTACACAGCCTGGAGGCCGGTAGGGGCAAGTGGTTCCCAATTAGAGACAATAGACCAATTCTCCCTAGCAACAGGGAGAATTTGCATTGGTCCACCATGAACCAATGAGAATCCTCCCTGTTGCTGAGCATCCCCATTGGTCTTTTGCAACCCTATGGGGAAGCTTCTGCCCGGCTCCCCAGGATTGAGCAGAAAAGTCGGCAGCATGGAGTCAAATGAGTATTTACATCACGGCGGTGATGGAATCATGCAAATTGGAAGCGGCGATTACCCTAGTGAGAACAGACAGTGTTTGTTCTCATAGGTTTTCATTGTATGCATTTTCACAGCTGGTCCGGGAAAATGTGAACAGTTCACACTCTGCGGTAAGTTTACAGCAGCGCAGCAAATGGATCTGTTTCTTTTTTGCAAGTGGAGGCAGATTGTATTTTTAACATTAGCATCTGCTTCCTGTGCTAAGTGGAGCTTAAAAAACGTCCCAACGGGTACCTTTCTTAAAGCAAGTGTGAACCGGCCCTTAGAAAGATTTTATCATCTAGAGAGTCACCTTATATACGCAGACTTCTTATAGAGAATCTGTACTGTAAAATTCTTACAATAAAAAGCATACCATTCTATTCATTATGTTCTCCTGGGCTCCTCTGTGCTTTTTCTTCCACTGCCTGCTGCAATCCTGGCTTGTAATTGCCATTTTTATGCAGTGTTTACAAACAAAACATGGCTTCTAACCCAGAGTGTGATACGCTGAGAACAGCTTACTGTGTGACTCATGCAGAGCTTGGAGAGGGTGTGTGTAGCTTCTGCCAATGACAAGCAGTGCTGCACATTCCACACATTCCAGCCTAAGCCCGACAGACGACAGAGGAAAGAAGATGAGATTTATTACAGAGACAGTGCAACTAGGAAAGGCTGCAGTAAGACAGACCACATTAGAACAGGCATAGGAACTTATAGGATAGAAGAAATAAGGCTCAAAATTTTGTTACAGAGTCTCTTTATAGACCAAGTTTATTTCCAGTAGCCATGTTTATAATGGACTTTGTCAGTTCCTGTTTACGGCATGACATTTTTATTATTTTTTCTCTCCAGCTTTTAGGACAGGTGAAAGGAAATCTGGAGGAAGAGAACAGACATTTGACAGACCAGATACAGACGTTAATGTTGCTGAATAAAACATTGCTGGATCAAAATATGGAAAGCAAAGATCTTTTCCAGATTGAACAAAGACAGTATATGTAAGTGGATGTATCCTCTATTTAACCAAATGTTTGCAGGCTGAAAAACACATCTGTAAAATTGAAGAAATACAAAATAAAACCTAATCCTTGAGGCAGGGGTCACACTTGTCGGCTTTCGTGCGCGTTTTTTGTACAGAAAAACTGATTTCAACTGAAAACCCATGTTAATCATTGGGCTAGGTCACACTTGAATGCAGATTTTGCACGCAGAAAATAAACTGACATCTTGTGCAATTTGTCAATTTTCCCTATAAATTACAATAGCTGCTTTAAGTCAGGGGTCACACTTGTCTTTCAGTTTTCAGTATAGAAAACTGAAAGACAAGTGTGACCCCTGCCTCAACCTTGTAAACCAGCTCTTTCAGAAGAAAATGCAATGCTAATATTTGTAAAGTACATGTAAAGGCTCCATACACGCACGCCCCACCTGGTTTCCTAGTGAGGGCACGAGTGTGACGTCACACATGCGCGCCCTTTCTAGGTAACCAAGTGGGCCGTGCGTTTATGGAGAGATAGAATCCTGGAAGCCAGCGGGGGGACAAGCGGAGGCAGCAGAGAGGTAATGTATACACTTTATACAGGGCACTGGGGCACATGTACATTAGGGAGGTACAGCGTCGGGGCGGCGAGGCAGACGTATGCGGCGCATAAGGCCGATTCCGGAGAGATTTCATGCTGAAATTGATTGGGAATCGGCCTGTGGTGTATGGGCAGCTAACCGATCTCTCTCTTATCAGATTTGATAAGAGAGAGATTTGTGTCTTGGTCGAATCTGCCCATACATCTCTAGATGAATGGCTACCTTTAACCTCCTTGCCTGTTATCACGAGTCAGACCCAGGGTGGAAAAATGAAGCCAGGAACAGTATTCCTGAGCCTGACCCCTTGGTAGCTGCTGCGAAGTCTGTGCAGAGTATAATGCGCAGCGGGCATTTTTACTCCCCTCCCCTGGGATCCAGATGCAGGCAGCCGTTCTTCCTGCCTATGGAGGCTCTGCACCCCCTGGTGAGTTCGCTGTCCATTATCATGATGACAGCTGGCGTTCTCACTGCAGGGGTTACAGCTCCACGGAAGACTGAGGGAGAAATGCAGCGCTGGATCCTGGGGCGGTGAGTAAGTGCTGGGCTGCTACAGATCTCTCTAGCTGCAAGCAAGATGGAGGCTAGCACTCCTGTGTAGATAAAGCTCTTTTATTGAAACATCAATAAAAACAAGTGGCTATACGGCACGAGGCTCGGGCACACCAATCCCCTTTTTACAGTGAGTGCCACTCTTTTTACCACTGTATGCAGATCTCTCAGGCAGCATGATTTTTTGTTCCACCGTTTTAGGATCTAAAAGCAGGCAAAAAAATTGCAGCGCTTTTAGACCCTGAGGCCCCATTCACACTTGAGCGTTTTGCTGGCGATTTCTGCAAAACGCTAGCGCGTTTCAAAGCACTAGGGTAATAAAAGTCTATGGGCCCGTTCTCATTTTGGCAATTTGCGCTAATCATCGCAAATTGCTCAAAAACGCTAAACGCAAACACGTAGCCTGCACCATTTTCAGGTGATTTCTCGGCAATTGCGTTTTAGTGCTATAGAAGTGCAAAACGCGATCAATAAAAAATCATCAGGTGTGAATGTTTTTTTTTTTTTTTTTTTTGCCGTTAATTGTCAAACGCCAGAGCAAAACGCTAGCAAAATCGCTAGCGTTTTGTGATCAGCAAGTGTGAATGGGCCCTAAAATCTGGAAGGTACCTTAACCTCCGCTATGGTAAGGTGTGTGGTGTTAATAGGTTAACAGGTGGTGCTTTCTGGCGTTACTGTTGCAAAGTGCACAAGGCCATTATGTCTTATACGCATTTCTGAACAGTCCATTGGATGTGTAAGGCTAGGTTCACAGTGGGAGCTGCATTGTGTTTCCTGTAAAAACAGGAACGCAGTGGAGAGGAGTCGTCACACCATGTTATGTGAGTGTTGCGTCGCATACAGTGAGGCATACAGTCAATGAAAAGTATACTTCACTGCCACGGTTAATGTGTGTGTTATGTGGTAATACTCTGCATGCACTGCCTTGGTAGTCCATTGGTTTGCATGACACTGGACGCATGCTGAACGTCACATAGACTTACAATTGCAGTGTGATTTTTCTACATTAAAATGCCTGTGTTAGATCACACCGCAACGCCCCATGGTGAACTTTGCTTAATCCTACCTGTTCTACTGTGTTCATTGTATAAAAACTTTATTGAAATGTAGCACATGTAAGGCCAATGTTTACAAGTGAGAGTAGATGAGTATAAAACCACTATTATTTCCATCTTTTAGGGATCGATTAAACGAGCTCCGAAAACAGAAAGAAAAGCTGGAAGAGAAGATAATGGATCAGTACAAGTTCTATGAACCCTCCCCTCCCAGAAGGTAATTCACAGGATTCTGCTCAGCAGAAATTGTCACAGGATTCTGCTGTTCAGGGATTTCATGCAGGCTGCTGAGTCTGTTCAACTCTTTCATTTTAAAGACAGTCTCTCCCTGCAGCAATAGGAAATAGCTGGTAAGGCACAAATACTTGCCTATCTAGTTTACTTTTATAAGGCAGAAAATACTTGCTTATCTTGTTCACCTTTGTGAAAGCAATGCAAAAGAAATACTGTATTTTTTGGACTGTAAGACTCACTTTTTCTTCTCCAAAAGTGGGGGAAAAAGCCACTGCGTCTTACAGTCCAAATGCTGGGAGTTCCTGACTTGTTAACGCCTGCCAATACGGACCTCCATCCCACCGCAATGTTGGGGACTCCCTGTACCGTGCCCATGCAGAGAACAACACAGAGGGACACAAAGAGGCATAAAGGAAAACAAGTAGGACAAAGGGGGCATGAGCTACAAATCATAATCCACAAGATGCCCCTTCACTATGGATGCACCAGGTTTAGAAAATATATTTTTTTTCCCCTGTTTTTTGTCCAGGCCTTCTGCCGCGGCCCCCCTGCTGTGGCAGTGTTAACCCCCGAGTCCCCAGAGCTGAGGGAATTTTTTTTTTTAAAGTTTCCCCCATTCATCGGCTATAATGTAATATTTATAGCCCCCCTCCGCTCCCCTCGTTCCCCCTTGCTGCTGCCGCCGCCTCACCTCTCAGATCGGCGGCAGGCAGGAGATAGGAAGGAACCAGCCACACCGGCGCACGGCAGCCGCACGGGGGACTTTAAATGCTGGACGTGACCGATGATGTCACTTCCTGCATTCAAATTCGCCGCGCAGCTGCCGTGCGCCGGTGTGGCTGGTTCTTTCCTATCATGGCTGGTTCTTCTTTCCTATCTCCTGCCTGGTCCGATCTGAGAGGTGAGGCGGCGGCAGCAGCAGCACGGGGGAACGAGGGGAGGGGAGCGGAGGGGGCTGGAAATAGCCAATCTGCGGGCATTTTGTGGGGGCATCTGCAGCCAATCTGCAGGCATTTTGTGGGGACATATGCAGCCAATCTAAGGGCGTTTTGTGGGGACATCTGCAGCCGATCTAAGGGCATTTTGTGGGGACATATGCAGCCGATCTGCGGGCATTTTGTGGGGACATATGCAGCCAATCTGCAGGTATTTTGTGGGGACATCTGCAGCCAATCTGCGGGCATTTTGTGGGGACATATGCAGCCAATCTGCGGGCGTTTTGTGGGGACATATGCAGCCGATCTGCGGGCATTTTGTGGGGACATATGCAGCCAATCTGCGGGCATTTTGTGGGGACATCTGCAGCCAATCTGCGGGCATTTTGTGGGGACATCTGCAGCCGATCTGCGGGCATTTTGTGGGGACATATGCAGCCGATCTGCGGGCATTTTGTGGGGACATCTGCAGCCAATCTGCGGGCATTTTGTGGGGACATCTGCAGCCGAGCTAAGGGCGTTTTGTGGGGACATATGCAGCCGATCTGAGAGCGTTTTGTGGGGACATATGCAGCCAATCTGCGGGCATTTTGTGGGGGCATCTGCAGCCAATCTGCGGGCATTTTGTGGGGACATATGCAGCCAATCTGAGGGCATTTTGTGGGGGCATCTGCAGCCAATCTGACAGCATTTTGTGGGGACATCTGCAGCCGATCTGACAGCATTTTGTGGGGGCATCTGCAGCCGATCTGACAGCATTTTGTGGGGGCATCTGCAGCCAATCTGAGGGCATTTTGTGGGGACATCTGCAGCCAATCTGACAGCATTTTGTGTGGACATCTGCAGCCAATCTGAGGGCGTTTTGTGAGGACATCTGCAGCCAATCTGAGTGCATTTTGTTGGGAAACTGCTGCTAGTGTTTTTTTTTTTTTCCGGGGAAGGGGGGGGGGGGGGGGGTTACTGCCGGCCCTCCACCATGTGCCCTGGGAAAAAATCGGCCCTCCATGCCCGCGAAGTTGGACAGCACTGCTCTAAAACTAGGTTCGTCTTATGGTCAGGAGCGTCTTATAGTCCGAAAAATACGGTACATATAAGATTAGGGCAGGGACCACCCTCTAGTGTTTCTTGTTTCTGTTGTACTTTACAATATGAAAATGTACTACTAGTATTGGTGATGTTTCAAACCACACATCAACAATATACTGTATGTATCTGTATTGCTGGATGTCCTGACAGGATAGTGTGCTGAACCATTCATGTATCGTTGCTCCCCACTATTTGTTCTGTACTGTGTACAGCAATACGGTGTTCGCATTAGGGATGGTCAATGAGATGCAGCATTATGCAAAAGTTGTAAGCATATTTATGCAGCTTCAACATGAACCAATCAAATGCTGCTAAGGTAAAATTTAATTAGTCCATTTTCAAGTTGCATACATTTGCATACAGAATTTGCATAAACCTGCATCAACTCAAAATTATTTGCTTCTCATTGACCATCCCTAGTTGGCACTATAAAAATAAATAATAATAAACTATTATTAACCACATTGTATGCATGCCACCGAAAAAATAAAATAAAAAAAAAAGACCCCCCCCACCCTCGCCTCACTATTGTTTCTAGGATGTAAATACACCTCTGTTGAAGTCCTCAATTTTCGACCTCCCCTTTACCTTCCCTTATTGGGCCCTCATGCAGACATTACTCTGGTTAATATTTCTAGCAGATAAATCACTTTTACTTTTGCTAGTGATATATTGACCACAGCAAAAGCAATCACAAAAATACTAGTTGATTCTGAATAGCTTTGCAATCAGAAGAACAATTTAGTTTGGCAGTGAAAGGAGTAGGATAAGAAGCATTGGTGGAGTAATGGCTACATATATTTGTCCTGCGTTGCCCGGTGGATTCCTGTTCAGATTTCTGCTGAAATCTGATTGAAATTAATGTAATACTGTAGAGGGTCAGGGGAAAATCAGTTGAATTTACCCTGGGCTTCTAATGGTCCCCCGCAGACATCCTGTGCCCGAGCAGCCTCACCGATGCTCCGGCCCTGCCTCCAGGTCACTTCTAGAATTTCCGACTTTAAAGTCTCAAAACCTCTGTGCCTGCGTTGCCGTGTCCTCGCTCCCGCTGATGTCACCTGGTGCGTACTGCACAGGCACAGACCATACTGGGCCTGTGCAGTACGCGCCTGGTGACATCAGCAGGAGCAAGGACACGGCAACGCAGGCGCAGTGGTTTTCAGACTTTAAAGTCTGAAATTCCAAAAGTGAACCGGAGGCGGTGCCGGAGCATTGGTGAGTGGCTGCGTGGGCACAGGATGTCTGCGGGGGACCGTTTGAAACCCCGGGTAAGTTCAACTCATTTTCCCCTGACCCCCCTACAGTATTCTTTTAAGGTGAGCAAAGTGGTAAATCGATCAATACTGCCCCATCTACTTCTGATCTATCATTTGTCAGATCTGGCCACTCCAAAGCCTCATATACGCACTAGACAATCTTTGTTCGAGATGGTTGGTTATTGCAGTCTCGCCCTAGATCTAGCATGTGTACAGCCCCTTACCCATCCCCCTATGTCATTTAGCAATTTGAAAATAGTTGTTTTGGTTGCACATTGGTGTCCTCTAACCAGTTTAATTGTATATCCTTAGGAGAGGAAATTGGATAACGCTGAAGATGAGGAAGCTGATCAAGTCCAAGAAGGATGTCAACCGAGACCGCCTGAGATCCCTCACCCTCACACCCTCCCGATCTGAGTCCAGTGAGGGCTTCCTGCAGCTGCCTCCGCAAGACAGCCAAGACAGCTCGTCTGTAGGCTCCAACTCCCTGGAGGACGGACATCCACTGGGGGCCAAGAAAAGCAGCAGTGAGTATTCACATTATTACTGTCATGAGTGGGTTATTTTCCTTGTATTGCTCACAAAGATTACTGCAATATTACACCACATAGCTGGAAATCTGAATTTTCCAACATCTACTGATTATTATTACTTTATTTTTTTTAATTAATGGTTGCCATCACTCAATGCAAGCATTGTGATACAATGTGGTTAGTTTAAAGTGAATGCATACTATTCAATATAATTCTTTTGTTTTTGTTTTTTTTTTCTCTTGCAATCAGCCCAATTTTTTTTTAAGTGGTTATACATACGTATATTCTCGAAAACTGTTTAAAGCAAACCCGAAGCGAAAATAAAAAGTATGATACAATGAATTTTGTATATAGTATGGATAATGAATAGAACATTAGTAGAAAAGTCTCATATTTTTATTTTCAGTTTTATAGCTTTTTTTTCATAACACTGCATCTATCTCTTTAAACTACACTCTGCATTTTAAACTATGAAACAGAGCAAAGCATCTGAAGTTGTCGGTCACTGTTACTTTGATGTATAAGTGCTTCAGAAAATAGCACGCCCGAGCTCAGAGAAGCTCTTTTGCATAGATAACAAGTGTAGTTTCTTAACTCTTCCTGTACTGGAAACAGTATGAGACTCATGCCTTACTCATATCTACTAATGTTCTGTTTCTTACATTTCATTATATCATAAGTTTTTGTTCACTTCAGATTCCCTTTAAGTAGTTTTCCTCTATGCCAGGAGTGTCAAACTCAAATACAAAGTGGGCCGAAATTGTACACTAGGACCAAGTCGCAGGCCAACCTCAATGTCTACTGGCCACCATCCTCCATTATAAAGTTCCCAGGTGTCTAATGGCCCCCTCCAACCACTATACAGTTCCCTGGTGTCTAGACCCACCCACCCCTATACAGTACCTTAGTGTTTAGTGCATTCCCCCTCCCATATGGATTCCCTGATATTTTAGGGCTTCATCTAAAATCTAGCTTCCCTGGTAATCTATTGTGGGACAAACATAATGCAAAGTGGGGAAACCACTTGAGGGCCAAATTTAATGGCTCTGAGGGCCAGATTTGGCCCACGGGCCGGAGTTGGACATGTATGCTCTATGCTAAGCAGCTTAGACTATGACCATTAATTTGAGTTTGCTTGTCAAGTCACAGTGCTTTAGTATGCTCTGATAATATAATCTAAATATGTGAATTGTACATCTTTTGCCACAGTGACCTGTATACTTTTGGCCTGCAAGCATTTTACGCAGCACCTAATTTAAAAAGAAACGCCCCTGTTTTCCCTGATTTGTTTGAACATGGCTGCTTCCACAAGTCTGTTCTCTATATCTCCAATTAAAATAGAAATTGTCAGTAAGACCAGCGGGTGCTGCAAACGGACATGAGAATGTAATTCTTAATTTTCTAGTTAAAAAAAAAATTTAAGAAGTCAATACTATTAAACATAATGCAGATGTATAAAAACTCTATAGTCTTTAATTTAAGTAATATTATAGTGATTTTATACATTTGTATTAAACACTAATATTATGTGTAATAATAATATACCTGTATTGTTAAATGAATATCATTTAATATAATCTTTCTGGACTAATTCATGTGTAAAATGTTTTGTTAAAAGCAGTTTCTTTCATGTTTGGATGGTAGGTTCTCTCTTGTGTTTGTATGTAGTAAAGTCTGTAGCTAAGCTACTCCATGTTGTATCTTCAACTGATGTTTTTGTTTCTAAAGTGTTTGTGTGCATTATGTGTTCAGTAAGTGGCCTATACATTGTCAGCCATAGAGTACCTGTGTTCTTCAGCAATGTATCCCTGATGGAGGTCTAGAAGTACCACTATATCTCAACCAATAGGAGTTCATCACTCAACTAAATTTGTTATCCTCTTCCCCCTCCTTTTTTGGTCTTCTTGCTTTTTAGTTATTTGCTGAGGAAAATATAAAATGTTGAAAACTAAAGCTGGCCACACACTTATAGATTTCCACCCAATGTTCCAAAACGAAAGAATCGATTCAGAAGGAATTTACTCCTAACATGCACAGCACATCAATTTCAAATAGAGTCCAGCAGGGACTCTATAGAAAATTGATCAAACTGCAGAGCTGCAGTGCAAAGCTATGGGCCACCGATCTGCCAACGCTCTTGCCCTGCGCCCGATTGTTTAACATTTTCCATTCCGTCCGATCGATTCTTTCAATCGATTTTTGTTTAAAATGGATTAAAAAATCGATCGATCTCACATTTTGTGGAATCGATTCCCAACAGGTGAATTGAATCTACAAGGATTCAAATAAGAAAATTGATGTGTATAGCAACCTTAATTTATTTACTGTTTAATTGTCCATTTCAACTGCTGAATTAAAAGGCAGATTGTGTGTCTATGAAAGAGACTTTCAAATTTACTGCAGTTGGAGTAAACATTTAAAAAAAAAGTAGTGAATAAGACTTATCAATTATCTTATGAATTCTCACAGGAGAATTAAAGTGACCATACGCTTGGTGAATTTTTCCATTGATATGCTGGTGATTTAATCAAATCTGCTAGAAATCGATGCTCTATCATGCCAATCCGATCGACTGCACAATCAGTTTTAGGACTTTTCGGTCGATCGTACCAGGTGGAAGATATCGCTCGGTGACGAGTCGGGAGCGGCGGCAGATCGACAGCCCATAGCGTTGCACTGCATCGAACAGAGCATTGCTGCAGTTGTATAGATTTCATGCCAAAATCAATTAAAAAAAAATCTGTTAAGTGTGTTGAAGAATTCTACCAGATATATATGATCAGGTTATAATCTGAGAGGAATCTATCTTTTGGCCACATTGACCAGCGTATGGCCACCTTTAGCACCTGTAATACTATAAAAAGTTTTGATCATATTATGAAGGCGAGGAACTTGTCTTTTTCAACTCTAAATGATTTAAATATTCTTGAAGCTAGTGCTGATTTAAAAGAAAACGGTTTGAAGCCCCTAAAAAAGTGGCATTTTGTTGTTTGTGGCTGTGTTCACTAAGGCAGTGCAAAGAGTAATTGTAAAGTGCAGAGTGCAATAACCATGAGGAACCAGTCAGAAAGTATCTCTTGGCTGCTGTTGGCACAGTACATTTTATTTTGATTGGTTGCACTGGTTTACACCACAAGACAAATAGTGTGGTCTTGCTGCTCAAACTGCAAGGTCAGTCCACCAGGGAGTCAGCCAGTCCACACCCAGATGCACTGGTTTACACATCAACACTGCCTTACTGAAGAAGCCTAAGTAGGAATTTAAAACAAAATACCACCGTGGAGTTGGATTCTAAAGGGTCAGTCCTCTTATGATTCTATTACTGATGGATGTTAGGAGAGTGACTCGCCCAGTAGTGGCAAGCTTTTCCCTAATTTAACACTGCCTATTCTACATTCTATGTATATTGGAATTAACAGTCTTGCAGAGAAAGTGAGAGAGTCCCACTCACAGCTATGGCAACTGAAGCTATGGCAAGAATTGCACATACAGAAATCACCATACCAGATTTCAGGAGAACTAGAAGATGTGAAATACAACCCATTGGCAACTACTCTAAGCTGAAATATTAGCACTCTATGCACTGACCCTTCAAAAAAAAAATAGACAATTTACCATCTTTGTATCAGTACTGCATCCTCTCTCTTCATACCTGGAGATGGTTGTGGAACCTTCAGACAGTCTCAGATTTTACATCTGTCTTCCCCTGACCTCTTTCCTTGTGTTTGTGTGTGACAGGTCTGCTGTCTATCTTTTCTCATCCAATCAGAATTGTGTTCCCTTCCACCTGTCACCAATCATATTTCTCGTAAGCTTCAAAAATTCTTGTATCTCATGACACTGAAAACCCAAGTTCAGCCAACACATTTTTTCTCTTCTATTCTGACAGAATGAGCAAGGGGGCAGCTTCTAATGGTAAATCCAAAGAAGAAACAAAGGCGTTATTCAATTTAACTTTTTTTCTCCCAAGTTTTCTCCTAGGGTATCATTTTTTATTTTCTGTTTTAAATAACTATTCAGCAGTCTGCAATTGAAAAGTACCATACAGTAGGTAAAAAAGTACTGTCAAAATTATTCTGAGTATTTTTTTTACTTGCTGGTGGCTTAAAAGCATTTTATTGATGAGGTGTGAAAATATTGCCTAGGAGAAATCGTGGGAGAAAAAGTGAATTGCATATGGCCCTAAGTAGTTTGAAATGTACAAAATGGTGCTCAAGGACTCTAAAGGTGACCTTATAAGATTCAACCAAATCAATAGATTTCCCCTTGGTTTTTTTATCCATTAAAATTAAACAGTCGTATTTTTTTTCAGACCTTTTTGATAAATAGGTGATGTATTGGAAAAATAAAGCACAGGATCAAGAGAATTGAAATGAGCCCCCAAGCACTGTATACATAACAAATTTATAGTGCACTAAAACCTGCCAAGGACAACCACAGTATTAGAGGTGCAAGAAGGGAATGGGAAACAGTTTGTTAATGATTAATACTATTCAAAGATTCTATAGAAGTGATTATTACAAGCACAGGACCAATAAGGAGCTAATACTGTGATTGAGGGAGGGCTCTATGGGGCCCTTTTGGCACAAGGGCCCTGATGTGGTCCCAACCTCTGCAACTCCTATTGCTACGCCACTGATGCACATGGTATATTGATAAGATTTTGCAGTTAAATCAATTGGATTTCTGTGGTCAACAAAAAAACAACTCCCAAAAATGTAGTCAGGTATGGCCACCTTTACAGAGCAAGTCATTCTCACTGATACACTGATTATAGGCAGATTAGGCAGACTAATGGGGAATACCTGCTGGTGGAGAAATCCAGGTTCACATAGCTTCAGATACCACCAACAGGCAGAACAGGGAATTGCAAGGTTTACCAATGAGCTGCAAAAGGACACTTGCTGCTGGGCAGCAGAAGTAGTCCACCTCAGTAGAAATGTACATAGCCACCAGTAGGCAAAACACGGTAACATACTGTTCTGGACAGCTATGAAAGTATGAGAAAACCTCTTTTCTAAAACAAAAAAACAATTTAAGCTACTTATTTTTTCTTTGGATGACCTATGATCTGGATAAATAAGAACCTATTGAGATGTTTCTCCTTAGTTCTCGTCCCAGGGGCACACAGCACCAGGAAAGAAAATATGTCCAACTGGAAGCCAACCATAATGAGTACCTGACTGATGTTCAGTCCTTTCTCATTCCCATCTAAAGTAGAATGAAAAATTTTGCATGCAGTCTTTTGAGGCTACTGTAGGTGTCCGGTGTTGCCCATCCTTTGAGAAATGGGTTCAGCACAAAGCTCTACTATAGTCTCTTCTTACACACATTGTCTCAGGCCGCTGTGATGGCTGCCACCAAATTAGCAGTAGTGATGGTCTTGTCTAGGAGAACTTATGGAGAAGCATGTGATCAGTTTGGTCAGGTGATAGATATGCAAGTTTTTGATTTGCTAGTCCTGATCATGCGCTAAAGCGGATGTGATCACAGCAAATAAGAGCTTTGCAAATCTATCTGCTGATCAAACAAATCACATGCTTTTCCATGAGTTCTCCTAGACATGACCATCACTAATCTGCAGGGAGGCCTGTTTCATTGGTGGAAGTTGCATAGCGTGAACATTAAGGGATAAGTTCACTTACAGGTTGTTTTGGAGAATCTCACTTGATAAAATTTGTTACCAATAATATCTTATGGTCAACAGGAAGTCATCTCTGACCTAATATAGAATATCTGAATTTTTTAAAATTTTTGGTAATTATCAACATATACTCTCTCTCCCTGAGAAGCTCATTCACTCCTTATGGGGAAAATGTTTTATTTGGCAAAGCTTTCTTCAGTAATCGCAGATGGAGTTCATGTCACCTGCCATACCCGCCAATCCTGCCATGCACCAATGTTTTGTCTGTCTTGTCTAGTTCTGCATGCAAAGTTGAAATTCGTACATACTCATTTCTGTCTTTCGTTTTCAGCATTTAACTTCTTCCATGTGTTCTTCTCCCTCTTCCTCTTTTCATCTCTTTGATTTGCTTTATCTCCTCTCCCGTTTTCCTTGTTTTTGATTTTTTTCCCTTTCTTCCCATGCTGTGACATAAGCACTGAAAAGACTGCCCTTTATGAGGAACAGACCGAAGGATAAAGACAAAATGAAGGCCCTCTACCGCCGCTCCGTGTGTAAGACATTCCACCAGTTTGGCTAGCTGTTCTCGGCTTCCATCACTAATACCTCACTAAGCTTACCCCGGACTGCGCTGTGTTCCCTAACATGCAAGCTGCCAGTCCTGCTGCCATCAGAGAGGGTGTTCAGTGGGAACTAGACCCGGCTGTGCATTCATTGGAAGTTTACTTATTCAGTAAGGCAAAGTGCTATGTGCCAGTTACAGTCATTCATAGTATATTCCAAAATTAAAGGGCTTGTAGTGTCAAGCTGTACATAATCTTTTTACAAATTCTAGTATATTTTTTCTTATTTAATAGTTGAATGTATCAAAATTCAGTTTATAGGAAATGTGACATCACAATCGTGTAAATATACTTTTTGCAGGCTGAGGGCGATGGGCGACCGTTAGAGATGAAAATAATTCCAACTCAAATGTAAATTTCAAATTGTATGCTTCTTGAAATTGGACCAAAACGAAAGTGACAGGAAGTGAACGTGATTGGCCTATTTTCAATCTCCATGAAATTTGCAGGGAACTCAAAATTATTTGCATGACCATCTCTAGTTGACCAGCAAGTACTCTGGCATACTTACTCTGCAGCAGCAGATTTCTTTAGACTGAATGTAGATCGATTCCCACAAGACACACCTTCTTCCCCTTGTCTGCTAGCAAAGTAAACGAGAGAAACACTCCAGCTTACTCAGCTATAGATACAGTAGCTATAAAAAAGTATACTTAATTAAATTTAAAAAAAAGTCCTGCCTTTTGAACCCAGCTTCTATGTAAATTTAAAGGACCACTGTCACGAAAATCTTAAAAGTTAAAATACATGTAAACACATACAAATAAGAAGCATGTTTCTTCCAGAGTAAAATGAGCATTAAATTACTTTTCTCCTATGTTGCTGTCATTTAGAGTAGGTAGTAGGAATCTGACATTGCAGACAGGTTTTGGGCTAGTCCATCTCTCCATCAGGCCTTCATTCTTTATAAAAATTCTTATAAAATATTTATATAAAGATGCTGGCCATCCTCCCTGCTTGCTGCACACTTTTTTTGGCAGTTGGATGGAGCAACTGCCATTCACTAAGTGCTTTTGAAAATAAAGAAAACCCTGAGAATCCATTATAAACAGATGGGCCAGTCCAAAACCTGTAGGTTCTGTCAGATTTCTACTACTTACTGTAAGTGACAGCAACATAGGAGAAAAGTAATTAATGGCTCATTTTACTTTGGAAGAAATGTACTTCTTATCTGTATATGTTTACATGTATTTTAAAATTTTAAGATTTTTGCGACAGTGGTCCTTTTAAGTACATTTATACATTTGAGAAAATTGGTAAGACTGTAATATCGTTCTAAGTTCTACATTTCTGTTAAATCACACCTAAAAATGTAGGTCCCTATGTGAAAATTTAGAAATTTTGAATCACTTTTACTGATGGATAACACCGTACACTACTCTACTGCTACTACTATGTAAAAATGTTAGAGTATTAAAAATTGTGGGTAGAAACAATTGATACCTGCATAAATGTACCTCGCCATTACCAAAGTGAATGAATAGTCTACTGATGTGAAAGCTAATGGTGCAGATCTGCTACAGCCTGTGCCTTAGGTCACATGACCTAAAATCAGAATGTTTTCTGATATTAGTAGAAAAGGTGGTCACTGTGGGGATACCACGGTCACCTGTATGACAAGGAGAGACCAGGAGGCAAATGGTGCAGTATTGTGGGGTATTAGATGTTAGATTGTAGTATAAGAGTATTTATACTCACAAAGGTGGGTTGCAGTCCCTGCAACCACCATATATCGCCAACGAGGAAATAACCGTCCCCGCTCGGTATTCCAGGTCCTACTGGAACTGGATGGTCGCACTCCTGGTTGGTCCTTCTTGGTTGTAGATAACACCACACCCGGAAGGTGAACAGCTCAAAAGGAGATGTAATGTATAGTACTGGGGGTGGAGGCACCCAAAAATAGGTAATGTAATGAAACAAAAAAATAATAATAAGGTGGAGGGAAGTGTCTTTACCACTCCAGATGGAAGAACCCAAACCACAGGGTTAATGTAAAAAGATTAAATTATTTATTCAGCACGATTAAAATGACAATGCAGCTCATTCCTAGGATACTCCAGCGCTGGGTAGTGTATACAACTAAAATGACAATGCGTTTCATGGGTCTCAGCGCGCTTCTTCAGGTCAATTCAAGTGCCTTTAAAATGTGGTCACAAGCATGGACACCAGAAAATGAAAATTTCTGATATTCGGTCATGTGACTTAGACTCCGGTTTTTACAGTAGCTCACTTTCATGATACACAAGTCAACCTGGTCTGATTATAAAACCCCTGTGCCTCAGCTCTTTGCTCATCACTGCCCTGTCTGGGTGGCTTTTGCACTTAGAACTGCCTTACTAAATAAGCCAGAAACTGTATTAATCTCTCCCGCAAGCATACTAATCATTATTGGCGAGTGTGTGGCTAACCAGCATTTGGAAGGAACGAAATGTCCAGAACTTTTGTTTTTTTAAATCCTGGAAAGCCAAAGATCTTCCTTGCTGTGTAATAAGTTGGATGAATAACTCACGGTGTACATTCTTGTCCTATTACAAAATAATGAAGAACTTGTGTGACCTTGTAATTGGAAGCCGGTAGGATTGCCTAAAATAGTTTTACACAGTTGGCAGAAAAGCTATATGTTCTCCTGATAGGCCATGCTTTATATCAGTGTAAGCGTACTGTATACCTAGCATTTACGGGAAGGATGGAACTACTGCCTGGCTAGATTTGTGACATCACTAATACATTGACAGTGTTAGGGCTTTTATAGTTTATATTTTAAAGTAAATTAAAGCTTACCTGATCCCAACACATGCAGAAAAATAACCATTCAGGCTTATTCAGTGACCAAAATAAGAAAGTAGAATTGTAATCTATAGCAATGATTCTAAATTTACTGAAGTAGCTATTTGACAGACACAAAACATTTACAGTATATCGTGCTCTTCTCCTGGCGGACTCAAAGCGCCAGAGCTGCACCACTAGGGTGCGCTCTATAGACAGTAGCAGTGCTAGGGAGTCTAGCCCAAGGACTCTTTGCTGAATAGGTTTTGGCCGAAGTTCGAACCCTAGTCTCCTGTGGCAAAGCCCTTAACCAGTACACTATCCAGAATGGATACCACATGTGCACCTTGCAATGTTTTACTGAATAAGCCCAGATGCATTTGTAGGGACACTTTCTTAGTAGAAAGTAGCAACATGGATGGAGCATTGTAAAAACAGCACAGAAGATTTGGGCGCAGTAGGCTCCACCATAGGTCATAATAGGGATTGTGTCTATAGCGGCGCTCAGTGAGTATATTTGGGCACCGTCAAAACACGAAGCACAAATTACGACAAAAACCCTGTAATTCGGACACCAGCAGTAGCTGGAACTTTAAGTCTTTCCCTCACTATCCATGGCAGCCTGGAGGGGAAATTAACGCCGACAGTACTTGTGCAGGAGAAGGGTAAGCCGTTTCTCAGCTTTCCCTTACGTTCAAATCTCATGTAGGCTGTATAATACAGTAGGTACGCACATGGATGATGTCACAATCGGTATACTGGGAGAGGGTGTAGAAGTTACTGCTACCCCTAATATTTCAAAGTAAATAAAATGTAGCTCTGCTGGACACCACACTAGTGCCAATGAAGCAGCTTCTAGTGCATACATAGGGCTTGATTCACAAAGCGGTGCTAACCCAGTTAGAGATTTTAGGCGTGATGACCATTGCACCACGCTGGTGAAAAGCCAGTTTAGGCGTGATAAGTTTAGGCATAAGTTTAAATACGTTTAGATCGCGCGCAAAGTCCTGCACGCAAAGCAGCGCCATTAAACTATGCAAAGTGCACCAGACTTTGCTAGCGCAAAACTTTTGATCAGCTGTGCACTGCGGTGCTAACCCAGTTGGTGCCTAAACTTATCATGCCTAAACTTATCACGCCTAAACTTATCACGCCTAAACTTATCACGCCTAAACTTATCACACCTAAACTTATCACACCTAAACTTATCACGCCTAAACTGAGGTTAGGCATGATAAAGGGCTTTTCACCAGCGTGCTAACTGTTAGCACCGCTTTGTGAATCAGGCCCTTACTGTCATCTCTTAATTGACCAGTGCCAGCTTCTTGACCTGGAATCCTTTTCTGCCTGCAGTACTTCCATTTTCCAGAGGAGTGTGTTTGAATTCCCACCAACAGATGCTATTTAATCTGTATCGACACAGATAGCTGAGCTACATTGCAAAGTCCTTGGTCACTCCCCTCATTTGATTGTGAAATTACTATGGGTGGTGACCGTAGAAAATGTTGGTCTAGTATGTAAATTCTGGTTTGATTTGAACTTGCTTGATCATAAAAAGTGCTTTGTGCGAGGCTAATTAGATTTTGGAATTGTTGGCTGATCGTTAAAGGAACACTATTGCGAAAAATTGTAAAATGCATATAAACACATTGCTGTCACAGTAGACAGTAGAAATCTGATGGAACGGACAGGTGTTTTGGCTAGCCCATCTCCTCATGGGGGATTCTCTGTATTTCATTTATTCTTTACAAAAGCACTCCCTGAAAAAGATCTATACAAAGATGCATTCTGCCTCCCTACCTGTTTGCACACTATTCTGGCAGTTGGACTGAACAACTGCCATTCACTAGGGGCTTTTGAAAATGAAGAAAACCCCATTAAAATAAAGAACATCCATGAGAAGGTGGGCTTTTCCAAACCTGTCAGTTCTGTCAGATTTGGACTACCTACTGTAAATGACACCAACATACGAGAAAAGTAATTTATAACGTATTTTGAAATGTACTTTTTATTGTTCTGTTTCATGCATTTTAAATTTTGGCGATGGTGGTTCTTTAATTAACTAACTACTGATTAATTGATCGGTAGTTCCTGAATCTGATTTGCCCTTTTAATGTCTTTTGGCTGATGCCAATTCTATTTCTGATCAAATCAGGATTTGGATATTCTTTGAACTTTTTGATTATCGCAGGACTACAGACTTGGGGACATGTTTTTTTTGGAGACATTATAAATGGTCATGAATACTTGCCTAAACGTGTCCAACTTCACTCTGTAGCAGAAGCGACACTGGTTAATTAACAGCCAGCTCACAACACACTGTGCTATCTTATAGCGACATTTCGCAAAGTGTTTTTTTTTCAAAACACGGTCACCTGCACTGGCCATGGACCCCTCCATCATCGCTGACTGCAAATCTTCTTCAAAGGGGTCGCCAATGCTTGGTGCTAGATGGCGTTGATTTCTCCTGCACCCAAAAAGTGCTGTAAGTGCACATGTTGTCTTTCCAGGCAAGCAGCCATTTTGTAGTCTTAGATGATGCTAAATGAGACAGCATAAGTCCATTCTTGAATTCTTGAGGGTCTAGTTCTGTATATCGTTAAAACGTTACAGGGTTCTTCCTATCCAACACAAGGGTTAATCATGAGTTCAGTCAACAAAATGGCTTCTAGCACTGTGTGTAGACAACAGGGGCACTTTGCCCATTCTCTGTACTGCTTATTTCTCCATTTCATGCCATCCGGTCATCCTTAAGCAGCATAACTTGTTGGCAAGCTATGCCGTTTATCACTGCTTTAACAGCATGGTGGGAATACATTCAAGGCTTTATGAGTAATGTGCAAGTGCCACATTTGCTGTACATGTCCACCCGCTTTCACCATTGCCCACAGAATGCATGCCATAACTGAAATGGCTTTGTGAACTTGTCGCTTTTGTGACCTGCACTGCGCTTTCTACTGCTTTTATATGGCTGTCAGACAACCAAAGATGGCACCTGGTATCACGCTGATTCATTTGCTTTCATTTGCATCCCAGCCATGAATGACCTGGTCCAGTCCATGGTCCTGGCAGGTGGACAGTGGGCAGGTAGTGCTGAAAATCTGGAGGGTCCTGATGAAATTCCTACAGGCAAAAGAAGGAAAGATTTGGGAACTATGGCCTTCTCTACAACCGCCATCAACTTTTCAACCCTCAACTCAGCCACGAGCTTCAGAACCAAGCAGATACCTAAAAGTAAAGGTATAAGCATTGTGTTTTCCTTTACATGTGATCTGTTTGTTGTTGTTTTTGTGGGGATTAGGCAGCTTTATTAACATACTAATCTGTTTCCAGTGGACTAACATAACTATACTATTAGTGTGCTAGCATAGTAATTGCCTTCATGTATCCATTCTTACAGCAAGCCACTCAGGGTACACTTGATGCAAATCCTCACTGTGTCAAATGTTGGAACTGTTATGTTCATGTTGTGTTCCATGGAAAGGGGCTTCTGTTTTCCACCAGTGAAGAAGACCCGAAAAAGTCCTCACCAAACCATCTATGAAGTGTTGAGGTCTCTGGTGACATTACTAAAATTAAAGAACATGGCCCTTAATAATTTCATACCAGGGCCATCTGGATATGAGTTTTGCCATTGTCCTGAAATCCAAGTTCAACAACTTATGTAGACTTATCCGGTGGAAGCAAAGAAAGGACTGATAAAACCATGTAATAAATATATTCAATATACAGAAATACGAAAATTGCAATCAAAGGTGGTTCGTAAACCAAACTATTATAAAACACAAAAAGGGGTGTGGCCACTACCAATGAAAAAAACTATATGTAAGGCAGAGAATAAATGGAGGATATTATTAGTCTTAAAGATGCATCTTGGCTTCATTTCCCACTTTCTACAGGAATGAGGTTTACCGGTAGTCCTCTTATGATGTATGGTGCTTGTTGCCGGCCTGCACTATTTATAAACATCTATTTCGTGTTTATTGTTAGGTACCTTAGCCAGGCTCATAAGAATGTGGCATTATTGAGCATGACTTGGGTCATTGCTCTCGCCAGTCTCATAGGCCTGACCCAAGGGTTAATGGAAAAAGCCATCTTGTATGACTCTTACAGCGTCGCAGCAGAAATCGGAATAATCTGATTTAAACACATCTGTTATCCAGCTACTGCAAAGCTCATGTTCATCTGTCTTTTAAATGCCACTTCCATGTTTACATTTATCAGCAGATAGAACTTTTGTTGAGGGATTTGGCATAGTGCATGTTAACCTTACTCCTGAGTGGGCTTCTGTCAGAATAGCTCATTTTCCAGCATGCTTTTCTATGGCTCTGGATATTGGATATGGACTTACATTTTTGTGTATGATATTTTTAAAGTAAACTGGTCACACACATGAGCAATAGAAAGTGATCACATGAATTACAACCAGCCAGAGTTACTAGAGTTTTCTGGGGATGTTAAAATCTGGTGAATATGAAGGCAAAGTGTATTTAGCTTAAAGTGGACCTGAACTCTTGCACAGGACAGAAGAAAACAGAGAAATGCACCCTGTATGTATTTAGAGAGTTTAGCCTGTCTAATTTCCCCTCATCTGTAACTAAGCGTGCCCATTGTTGGTAGTTTTAGAGTGTCTCCCCATTCAACTAACCCTCACCCATACCTCATTGCTAAAGGACAACTGTAATGAGAGGCTGGCTGCCATATTTATTTTCTTTTAAGTAATACCAGTTGCCAGGCTATCCTGCTGATCCTGTTTCTAATACTTTTAGCCATAGACCCTGAACAAGCATGCAGCAGATCAGGTGTTTTTGACATTCTTGTCAGATTTGACAAGATTAGCTGCATGCTTGTAACTGGTGTTAAGGCTCATATAGCCGCTCAACAAAAGTCTTTTAAATACACAATTATCAAACAACTTTTGTAGTTGAAACAAACCAAAAAAGTTGTTTGCTATTGTTCAATCAACTAATAAGACGCAGCTCAAGTCAATCCAACTGTTGAATTGACTTGAGCTGCGGCTTATCAGTTGTTTGAACAATAGCATGCAACGTTTTTGGTTTGTTTCAACAACAAAAGTTGTTTGATAATTGTGCATTTAAAAGACTTGTTGAGTGGCTGTATGAGCCTTTATTCAGACATTACTGCAGTCAAATAGTTCAGCAGGGCTGCCAGGCAACTGATATTGTTTAACAGAAAAGCCTCCATATCCCTCCTCTCTTTAACTGTCCTTTAAGGTTTACAATTTATTTTTTAATCAAGTGTGTATATATACACACTATTGATTAAAAAATAAATTGTAAACCTTAAAGGACTCATGAGGCGATATATTAAATTTGTTTTACTTACCTGGGGCTTCCTCCAGCCCCTAGACATAATTTGGGTTCCTTGTCGCAGCTCTGGTCCACTCCGGGTTTCGCTGGGTGCCTCTAAGGATCGCCAACCCCCGATGAGTCGGCATCTCCTGCGTGAGCGTGCGTCTGCCCCGGGGGAGTGCGCCCACATCACCAGGAGCGTACTAGGCCTGTGCAGTAGCAGGCGCAGTACGCTCCCAATGACTTTCGTCGTCGTGTTCAATCCCAGCATGCACAGAGGTCGCGGATCAATCTGGGGTTGGCGATCCTTTGAGGCTGCCAGCAGGACACTGGGAGAACAGGAGCTGCAGCGAGGGACCCAAATGACGTCTAGGGCCGGAAGACGCTCCAGGTGAGTAAAACTAGATTCAATATTTCACCTCGTGAATCGTCTGACTTTCAGGACACCGTACTGAAAATATTCATTTTTTGAATGTTATATTGTATATTACTGCATCTTTATGCTATCATCCGGTGTAATGCTGCTCTTTGTTTTACAGATGGCGCTTCGTATGAGGACGTCAGCGGGCATGGTGCTAGTGACGATTCCTACACCGGTGCCACAGCTCCTGGTAAATCCACTCTGTAGGGCTGGTCAGGGATTGTATGCATGGTGTTCCTCTGCTGACTGCACATAACACAAGCTGCACTGCTTTATGCTTGTGCTGGACATGTTCCGTGTTTGCTGTGTGATCAGCCGTAGAGATTTCCATGGTGTGATCTGCTCAGGGCCCAGCCACACACTAACCCTTAAAGGAGAACCCCATGAACTGTCATTGAATCACGAATGGAAAAGGAATAACATTTTTTAATGTATACCTTTTTAAAAAAAATTGCCCTTTAGAAGTTATCGGCTGCAAAAGTTCCTTCTGCAAGCAGCTGCCTGACTCCTGCCATTTGAATGAGTGTGAAAGAGAAGAAGCATGATAGATGGCATGACTGGAAATCCGAGCTGGTTGCAGATGGAAATTTTAAAGAAAATGAAAGTGTACCTGTAGTGAAAAAAAGTGCCCCTAGGGGATACTTACCTCGGTAGGGGGAAGCCGTTTGATTCTAAACAGGCTTCTCCTGTAATTCTCAGCACCCCCGACCCAGCGTTGGCACAACACAAAAATCCGCCAACAAGCTTGTCGGCAGTTTAGCTTCAAGAACCATAACAAGCCGGTGACGCGCCTCGCGCAGGCGCACTTGCTGCATTCCGTTCCAGCGTAAATAGCTGAGCCTGATTTGGTCCAAACTGAAAACCACGAGTGCGTGTCACAGGCTTGTTAAGGTTCTTGGCAGTTTGTGAGGTGTCAGAGCTGGATCCTGAGACTTCCCCCTTTTGAAGTAGGGACACTTTTTTTTTTCCTTTGTGTACAGTATGTTTCTGGAAAGGCAGGGCGCCAATTACACAAGCAGGAAGGGGTGAGTCCTCTCACTAAGTGGTTACAGTGGTTGCAAGAAACCAACATTTCATTTTGGGCAGCTTCGGGAAACCATATATTGCTTCTAAGAATATTATTATTTATGTTTTATTAGAGAAGTAGTAGACTCAACCCCGTTTAAAAACGGGCTCTAGGTCTTTTTTCTGCCGCCAGTGCGCATGTGCGTGCACGCAACCGCTGCGCATGCACCCGCCCACCTCGCTCCCTGGTCCCATCCAGCTGTCCGTTACTGCGCACATGTGCAGTAGCAAAAAACAGGGACAGCTGGACGCAGCGACACAGGGATTTTATTTGTTTAGGATGGTTTGTGCAGAAATTATGTTTGACTTTTTTAACAAAAGCCGACTTCTCCTTTAAAGAGAATTTGTCCAAACATGTAAATTTTAATTTTAAGAAATTATTAAAACCCCGCAGGTTTATTAATCATTTATATTTACCCCACCTCTTTGTCCTCCTGTTAGCTCTATTACTTAGAGTCCCCCTGTTAGCTATGACAACTTCAGCTCTGTCTTCTGCTTAAAGTGCCACAATGATGGAGAGTGCAGTGTGCTGATACCCTCTCAACTCCATCAGTCATCAAATAGAAGCAGTTAGGGGTGGATTTACAGCTCAGGAGCCTATACTCACATAAGCTCTGGCACCCTAAACCACGCCCCTTAACACAGACCACACACCCTCAAGCCGCACCCTCTGGCCAGCCTGATGTGCCCCATTAAGCAGCCCCCTTTCCACCAGATGTGCCCCCCTTTCCCCCATCCGCTACAATTAACCTCCTTTCTACAGTGCCGGTGAGTCTTTTTTTATATATGCTGCGCTCGCACTCTGTAGAGGGAGAGAAGGGGAGCTCTTGGGGAGGCCAGTAAGCTACATTTCACACAGAAGCCCCCAATGGGCTTCATTTGGACTCCTCCACGGCGACAGGCAGTAAGAGAATCTTCTCCTAGCAGTGAGCTTCACTTGGACTCCTGTATAGCAGCAGGCAGTAAGAGAACCTCTCCTGGCAGTGAGTTTTATCCTGTCCTTGTTACATCTAAACATGCAGGAAAAAGGTTTGGGAAAGATAGGGTTTAAATATTGGACTTCAAAAGAAAAACAAAATGTCACGTGTTGAAGAAGTCTGAATATGTGTTTGTTAAAATATCCACACTTCTCTTAGTCCTCAGTGTTATCCTAAATTTTGGGGAATAGATAATAGATGGAGGCACACACGGGATAAAGCAACATATAAATTTCAGATTTTCCTCATCCAAACTAGTTACTTGTAATCATTTTCAGTAGAAATATAGAGTGTGTAAAAATACCTCCTGACATTGATGGCCTCCCTTTCAGTGATTGACCAAGCTAGAAAATCTTTGGCCAAGATTACCGTTGGCCACCCCGCATTGGGATACCTCGTCCTCTCTGCGTAGAACAGAACAAGCTGTTCAGCAGATCGTCAGGTCTGTACAATAACTGGGAATAAATTCTCACCCAAAGTAATCACAAAAGATCACAGAATTTCAACTGTAACTCAAGTTCTCTCTCGTGGATAATTATTTTTAAAGCAATGATCATGTTCTTTACACTGTGCTGGATTTTTCTTATATCACACAGCATGCTCGTGCTTATAGGTGTAACTGTTGGAGGCAGCCCCCGCCCCCCCAAAAAAAACACACCACTCCAAGCAATGCTGCTGCCCCCT
Source organism: Hyperolius riggenbachi (assembly GCF_040937935.1). Taxonomy (NCBI): domain Eukaryota; kingdom Metazoa; phylum Chordata; class Amphibia; order Anura; family Hyperoliidae; genus Hyperolius; species Hyperolius riggenbachi. The sequence goes on from NC_090649.1 coordinate 438,648,344, forward strand.
TAGTGACCCTGCCACCTATAGCTACCCCCTCCTCATTATCTACACCACCCATCCCACGTTCTGTTCCCTTTTGTGAATTGTGCCACAAACCCGTTTCCTTCTTTGCTGTGACTTCATTATGTGGTGTTCAAGCTCTTTGTCAGGAGCATGGCATGGTACATAGCATGTACTGGTGAGGGAATTTTAAAAAGAGATTTATAAGAAAAAGTTGGATACCTCAGTAGTGGGAAGCTTCTGGATGGTCCAGACTGGGAATGCACGAGTAAGGCCGGAGCAGGCATGCTAAATAAATGCGCTCATGCACGGGTGAAAAAAGCCGTGCACAAGGGGCATTATTCTACTGGGTGTGTGCAGACCTTGTGCATGCCCAGTCCAGATGTGCTCATCTGCGGCCGCGGTCATGGCCAAGCCTATCTGATTTGCTTCTATCAAATAGATCTAGATGTACCAAGCGTTGGAATGGTGGACTCAACCAAATCCGGGAAAACTCTGCACCGTCCAGATGCTTCCAACCAGGGCTGTGGAGTCTGTACAAAAATCATCCAACCCCAACTCCTCAGTTTATGAAACCAAGAACTCCAGGTACCCAAAATTACTCTGACTCCGACTTCTCAGCTTATGAAACCTCTGACCCCGACTCCAGGTACCCAAAATTGCTCCAACTCCTCAGTTTTTGAAACCTCCGACTCCTCAGTTTATGAAGCCTCCAACTGCAGGTATCCAAAATTGCACCGACTCCTCAGTTTATGAAACCTCCGACTCCAGGTACCCAACATTGCGCCGACTCCATAGCCCTTGTAGGGCAATGGAGTGGGTACAAAAATATTCTGACTCCGACTTCTCAGTTTATGAAACCTCCGACTCCAGGTACCCAACATTGCGCCGACTCCATAGCCCTTGTAGGGCAATGGAGTGGGTACAAAAATATTCTGACTCCGACTTCTCAGTTTATGAAACCTCCGACTCCAGGTACCCAACATTGCGCCGACTCCATAGCCCTTGTAAGGCAATGGAGTGGGTACAAAAATATTCTGACGCCAACTTCTCAGTTTATGAAACCTCCGACTCCAGGTACTCAAAAATGACTTTGACTCCGACTCCACAGCCCTGCTTCCAACTACTGAGGTAAGTATGTAACTCTTCCCAACACCCTACTTCAGGTTTGCTTAAAAAAAAAACACAAAATACTCTGATGGAGACTTATTAGTCACCGAAGGGTTGGGCGCTATAGAACTTATGTTTTGTTACATGTATGTATAGTTTGTTTTTTTATTTTTTGCCAGCATGTCTTCTTATCTAACACTATGTCTTCTTGTCCTTTTTTTCTGTTCTACTTCTTTGATCATGTAACTGTACACGTTGTTGTCTTTTTATCCCCTTCTTCTGTTTTTTTTACAGCACTTTTCCATTTAAGCTGCTATTGACACCCCATGTAAATCACCCTGGCTTTCTGGTCTTGCTTGTGTGGCTATGGGCATGCTGAGCCTGTAATATAATGCATGACGTGTCTGCAGTCTGGCCATTCAGGATGCAGCCATTTTATTTATGTCACCTGCCTAAATGTCTGTTCCCATTGTCTCCAATCTCTCATCTAGCTCCCAGGCCAACCAGCCTTGATAGTGGCAGGACCTCCTATAGTAATAGTAATAATAATGCTTCTCTCCATGAGGTGACAGGTACGCTGCAGACACTTTTATTCTTATTTTTTATTATTAGTTGCATATACTTTCATACTTCATTTTGCAGCAAAGCATTCATGAGTTCTGGATTGTTACTGCGCAGCTAGATTTTCAGAGTGAAATGCTATTTACCAGTTATATATTTTTATGTATTTATTGTGTGTGTTAAGGAACCTAGCATTTTTCCTGTGTTTTTGTTGTTGTTTTATTATTAATTTTATTATGGAGCCTGTGCTGTTCATGTTTTAGTTCTTGTTGTTTGTTCTTGTAGTAGTCGTAACTGTGTGTGATGGTACCTTAGTCAAATCATCATGGAGGAAAAAAACGTTAAATACTCAGTTTAGGTCCAAGTTTTATTAAAGCAGCAGGGACAGCCATACTATCCCAGGGAAAAAAAACCCATATATAAATAAATACTTGTTCTACTTGCATAACATATGTATTGTACTGTCAATGTTTTTATTTCAGTTACTTTTATATAGTATCTAAAGCGAAAACTGCTCCAGGTATTTTCCATCTTTGCTGCCTCTGACTGAAGCAAATCCTGATGTATTTTCCTTCATTACGCTTTTCTCCCCTAGAAACAGCACTGTCATATCTAGCTTGCTTTATAAACATAAGCATAGTATAGATCATATTTCAACAGCTTTTGCAGAGGGATGATGTACATTTCCCTTCTCTGCCTCCTGTCACACTGAACTGCCCTCAGCCAATCAGTGAGGAGCAGGAAAGCGGGAGGAGAGATAAGCTTCCTTCTCTTTGGCAATGTGCCAGAATAGAGCCAGGCTGACTGAGATAAGATTCATTACAGTAGACACATTTATGATTATATTGGAATGCTTTCAATGCATGTAGACATTATTATAAACACAGATCAGTGGGTAAATGGTATTTGATTTTATGGCTGACAATCCCGCTTTAAATGCAATCAATATATTTTATTGAATAAGGGTAAAATACCTCATACAGAAGTTTGCTGGCACAGATCCCCTCTCCACTGATGTCCAGATCTTTGTTGGCCTCTCCCCGTCATCCCCTAAACCCATGTCTTGTTGTGTCACCTGGGACCACAGTGATGTGGATAATGAGGAGGAGGTGTGTCCCCTCGATTAGACTGACTGCTACCGGTATGATAGGATGTCAGCCTCAAAGAGGCGTGGTTACACTGAGTAGAGCAGTCACATGCTTCTTCCCTCCCTCTGTGAGTTTCCCCATGTGACTAGAAAGGGGGTTGGAGTGAGCAGCAACTAGAACAGGGGTGCCCACACCCTAGAACTTTAGTGGCGAGGAGATCTGCTTTGGGCATTCTACATCTGTAAGTACAATTAAAATGAAGATGTTTCTCTTGCAATTCATTAGAAATCCAATGGTATTGTAGAATTTTGAACGCCAAGATGCAGTTCTGATTTTATGAAATGGCAAGTGGGGAAGTGGACTGTATTCAAATCCCATCACACAATTAAATAGGGTGCTGGAGAGGCTATTATTGCATAGCTCTCCCAGGCCTCACATTTCATCCCCTTTTACCTATAGAGATGTCCTGGCCATTCCAAAATGCATGACAAGTAGTCACGAACATTCGCCATAAAGGATCTTTTCATGTTTTCCTGCAGTCCTGGGACTCTGACACTTTGGATTTTTTGTGTATAGTATTACTTTAATCTTCTAATTGCCTTTTGCACTGTTATACTTTACTTGCAGTAAATCTGCCCCATTTGCATTTATTTATTTATTTTTATGGAGAGAATAGTTCTGAATTCAGGCTGAAGATTTTTCCTCCTGGACACTGAGTAGTAGTAGTAGTAGTAGTTGTCGTGGTCATACATCTGGCCTGTGGAGGTCACTGTATTCTACTTTTGTTACTGCATAAGGGCCTGTTTCTACTACACGCAGATTGGATGCAGAAAAACTGACTCCAATGAATGCCTGTGGGAAAATCTGCATCAGAAAAATCGCGCTTAGTGGAAACCGGTCCATAGGCATTCATTGGAGTCAGTTTTTCTGCATCCAATCTGCGTGTAGTGGAAACAGGCCCTAAGATTATCTAGACTGTTATAAGTGGTTGGTTCCTGTTCTGCCCTTGCTAGGAATATGGAGAGAAGACACTGCTTATGTGGAGAGTTGGTGAATCCTGTAAATAAACCTAGTTACACTTATACTGCCTCTAATTCTGCTGAACACAACAAAGTGGCGAAGAGCACGGTATCTTCTGTGACTACTGAACACAACTGTAGTTTTTCAGAACTGAACGATTTTATTTTGCAGATTTTAATATGAAACAAATTGCCACGTCTTTCTGACAGTTCATGGCCATGTGCCCCTCATACACACCCATATCTCCCCTCCCCCTACTTATACAATGTCAGAGTAAATTTGCCTCTGAATTAAGTAGTCTCATCCACGTAATAAGTAATTACCCACACTGTTACATAGTTACATAGTTATTTGGGTTGAAAAAAGACATACGTCCATCGAGTTAAACCAGAAAACAAAGTACAACACCAGCCTTCTCCCTCACATATCCCTGTTGATCTAGAGGAAGGCAAAAAAAACTTACAAGGCATGGTCCAATTAGCCCCAAAAGGGAAAAAATTCCTTCCCGACTCCAAATGGCAATCAGATAAAATCCCTGGTTGTTCAACACCACTGGGCATTACCTAGTAATTATAGCCATGGATGTCTTTCATCGCAAGGAAAGCATCTAAGCCTCCTTTAAATGCAGATACAGAATTTGCTGTGTAAAAATATACAGAAACAATGTAAAATCCACAATGAGATTTATACTCTAGTGGCGGCCAGAGGAGTGGGTGGAGCTGGGAACACTGCTGCGAAAAACTTCCTTCTTCGAACAGGCATAGGAAGCCAGTGGGTGATCCAGTCAGCTAGTATCCGTGCATAACGGCCCAAAGCTTTGCTCTTTCATAATGCAGCTCTCAATATTGTCATACATCTGACTAAGTTAATGTTTTCCATGCTACAGGGTCCACTCAGAGCAGATCCCAAAGCCACAGCAGTGGAGATTTTGTTTTGCATCATGATGGTGAGGCGTGGCCAGGCAGCAGCAGTCCTGTCCAGTATCTTGGTCATCGCTTGAGAAAGTCCGCCGCCTCCAGCCCCATGCTGAGGCTCAGGTCATGTGATGGAGTGGAGAGCCTCACCCAATCCAGAAGGAGGCTCGGGTCACCTGGAAGTGAAATGGTCTCTCTCAAGCAGTTCCTGGATGAAAGCAGCAAGCTCACCGTCAGTCAGGTGAGTTGGGGGGGCCTTGCCCTTACAGCTATTTGTAAGGGAAAGTTAGGTTAAAATGTACAAAAGAATGTGACTGCTGTGGTTGCCAACAACACATAATGTCTGCCTGTAAAATAAATTATCTAGGTAGTATTGGTTCTAGTAAAAACAAAAAGGACGCACAGACATTGGGAGCCCGTTTTGGCGGAATTTCGCCAGGTAATGGATAGAAGACGGTAGGTAGATTATATATCACAAGTGTGAGTTGCTCCAAGAGGCAACCACTGCTTCAAAAAAATGGATGCAGAAGCACCAAAAGGATAAAATTATCGAAAAAGTTTTAAACATGAGGAGACAGTGTTGGACGCACCTCCTCCAAGCAGACACAAAAATTGCCAATGTTTGTCAAATACAACAAGTTTATTTACGTACTCCGGGGGACAATGCAACACGTTTCTCAAGTTTGATCTTGCTTCATCAGGCAATAACAACGGAGCAATAGCATATGTGGTCAGTAGAAGAGCCAGGCACCTCTCTGCATCCATACTACGCTATAATAAGCCCACCCCTGGTGGAGGGGGGTTATCCAGGCGCGGAGCTAGGGGGGGGTCGGGGTAGGTCAAGTGCCCCCGGGCGCCGGGTCCCTAAGGGCGCCCAGCTGAGCTGATTTTTTTTTTGTTTTTTCTGCGGAGGGGAGCAGCGCAGAGAAGAGAAGAGGGAGAGCTATGCGGACGGTGGAGAAGGGGGCCATCTCCCCCCCTTCTCTCACCTTAGGGCTCTCCCTCCCTCCATCGCTGTCCTCTCCGTTATTGTCCGGGTGCTGGCGCAGCGGGCGGGACTCACCTCCGTCTCGCTCCAGCGCCGGCCGGAAGTTCGGATCCCGCAGCCGCTGCTCTGGTCTGGACTAGACCAGAGTAGCGGCAGATTCATCCGCGCTGCAACGAGACGGAGGTAAGTTCCGCCCGCCGCTGCCAGCACCCGGACATTAATGGAGGGGACCGCGAGGGAGAGAGAGCAGCTCTCCCTCTTCTCTGCGCTGCTCCCCTCCTGCTGGGGAGGCAGGGAGGGGGACACCTGGCTACCTACTCTGGGCATATATACCCCTGGCTACATCTACTGGGCATATATACCCCCTGGCTACATCTACTGGGCATATATACCCCTGGCTACATCTACTGGGCATATATACCCCTGGCTACATCTACTGGGCACATATACCCCTGGCTACATCTACTGGGCACATATACCCCTGGCTACATCTACTGGGCACATATACCCCTGGCTACATCTACTGGGCACATATACCCCTGGCTACATCTACTGGGCACATATACCCCTGGCTACATCTACTGGGCATATATACCCCCTGGCTACATCTACTGGGCATATATACCCCTGGCTACATATACTGGGCATATATACCCCCTGGCTACATGGACTGGGCATATATACCCCCTGGCTACATGGACTGGGCATATATACCCCCTGGCTACATATACTGGGCATATATACCCCTGGCTACCTACTCTGGGCATATATACCCCTGGCTACATATACTGGGCATATATACCCCTGGCTACATATACTGGGCATATATACCCCCTGGCTACATGGACTGGGCATATATACCCCCTGGCTACATATACTGGGCATATATACCCCTGGCTACATATACTGGGCATATATACCCCCTGGCTACATGGACTGGGCATATATACCCCCTGGCTACATATACTGGGCATATATACCCCTGGCTACATATACTGGGCATATATACCCCTGGCTACATCTACTGGGCATATATACCCCTGGCTACATCTACTGGGCATATATACCCCCTGGCTACATCTACTGGGCATATATACCCCCTGGCTACATATACTGGGCATATATACCCCCTGGCTACATCTACTGGGCATATATACCCCTGGCTACATCTACTGGGCATATATACCCCCTGGCTACATCTACTGGGCATATATACCCCCTGGCTACATCTACTGGGCATATATACCCCCTGGCTACATATACTGGGCATATATACCCCCTGGCTACATATACTGGGCATATATACCCCCTGGCTACATATACTGGGCATATATACCCCCTGGCTACATATACTGGGCATATATACCCCCTAGCTACATATACTGGGCATATATACCCCCTGGCTACATATACTGGGCATATATACCCCCTGGCTACATATACTGGGCATATATACCCCCTGGCTACATGGACTGGGCATATATACCCCCTGGCTACATGGACTGGGCATATATACCCCCTGGCTACATATACTGGGCATATATACCCCTGGCTACATATACTGGGCATATATACCCCCTGGCTACATGGACTGGGCATATATACCCCCTGGCTACATGGACTGGGCATATATACCCCCTGGCTACATATACTGGGCATATATACCCCTGGCTACCTACTCTGGGCATATATACCCCTGGCTACATATACTGGGCATATATACCCCCTGGCTACATCTACTGGGCATATATACCCCTGGCTACATCTACTGGGCATATATACCCCTGGCTACATCTACTGGGCATATATACCCCCTGGCTACATCTACTGGGCATATATACCCCCTGGCTACATATACTGGGCATATATACCCCCTGGCTACATATACTGGGCATATATACCCCCTGGCTACATATACTGGGCATATATACCCCCTGGCTACATATACTGGGCATATATACCCCCTAGCTACATATACTGGGCATATATACCCCCTGGCTACATATACTGGGCATATATACCCCCTGGCTACATATACTGGGCATATATACCCCCTGGCTACATATACTGGGCATATATACCCCCTGGCTACATGGACTGGGCATATATACCCCCTGGCTACATGGACTGGGCATATATACCCCCTGGCTACATATACTGGGCATATATACCCCTGGCTACATATACTGGGCATATATACCCCCTGGCTACATGGACTGGGCATATATACCCCCTGGCTACATGGACTGGGCATATATACCCCCTGGCTACATATACTGGGCATATATACCCCTGGCTACCTACTCTGGGCATATATACCCCTGGCTACATATACTGGGCATATATACCCCTGGCTACATGGACTGGGCATATATACCCCTGGCTACATATACTGGGCACATATACGCCTGACTATATATACTGGGCACATATTATTCTCCTGGCTACATATACTGGGCATATATACCCCTGGCTACATATACTGGGCACATATACCTCTGGCTACATATACTGGGCACACATATCCCTGCCTACATATACTGGGCACATATACCCCTGGCTACCTGTTCTGTGGACATCTCTACCCCTGGCTACCTGTTCTGGGGACATCTATACCGCTGGCCACCTATTCTGGGGACATCTATACCGCTGGCCACCTATTCTGGGGACATCTATACTGCTGGCCACCTATTCTGGGGACAACTATAGACCTGGGGCTACCTATTTTTGGGGAACCACGTCAGATTGAGTGTATTTTGGAGAACTGCTGCCAGGTGAGAGGTGTCTACCATATTAAGGGGGCATTCTACCTATTTATGTGAAATGCTGTCTATTTATGTGACTCATGACTGCTGAATTTGTCTTGTTGGGGGCCTCATGGTTACTGAATTTGTCTTGTTGGGGGCCTCATGATTTGTTGGGGGCCTCAAGATCGCTGAATTTGTCTTGTTGGGGGCCTCATGATTGCTGAATTTGTCTTGTTGGGGGCCTCATGATTGCTAAATTTGTCTTGTTGGGGGCCTCATGATTGCTGAGTTGGTTATGTTGGGGGTCTCATGATTGCTGAATTTGTCTTGATGGGGGGGGGCTCATGATTGCTGAATTTGTCTTGGAACATGCTGGAAGGTACATACTGAGGGAGGGTGGGTGAGCGTGAGCCTGCTAACCTCCATATACATTTGGCTCCACCCATAACCACGCCCACATTTATTATGTGACCACGCCCCTTTTTGGCGCGGCGCGCTACGCGCTCCGCAACCTTGACTTTGGGGGGCGCATTAATAGTCTTTGTCCCCGGGCGCTGAAAACCCTAGCTACGCCTCTGGGGTTATCCCCTTTTTTCCTCATCTATGGAGAGAGACTTCTTAATCCTGAGCGGGGTCAGGTCTAATCTCCCCACCTGCCTATACAGTGAGTGCCTTTGAGGTAACTCTGCTTTGTGAGTATAGCTTATTACTCTATCATACTTCATTTCAACTACCAGTACATACTACACTATATTTGGCTCTTGGTGTCCCTACTCTGTGTGCTACTTCAAAAAGGTTCACGCCACAGCTAAGTTGTGGGAAATTCCCCTACCAAAGTAGAGTAACTAAGGTAACTTGATACAAGAACAGGAGGCGCCCAAAAGTAGAAGGTACTGCAAGGCTCCATGCAAAACTAACTGTCATTGCGTGTCAGGTAGAACGTGGGATTCTCGGGCGTCTTTGAGCTCAAAGGCACCCGAGAATCCCACGTTCTATCTGACAGGCACGTTAATTGACCTGAGGAAGCAGCTTACGCCGTGAAACGCCTTGTCCTAAGTGCTGAATAAAAGTTTAAACCCTTTTATAAAACCTGTAAGCCTCCTTCTTAACCTTCTGGGGACCGCGCCGCACTTGCGGCTGCCTAACTCTGATGGGGCGTAGGATTACGCCACCTGCCATTTCCAATCCCGACGCGATCGTGTGCACCTGAGAGGGGAGATTAAGCTGTGACATGACAGGTGACATCTCCCCTCAGTGATCAGGAGCCATCGCGATTGGCCTCCTGATTACGTGATCACTACGATCGCTGGCCGATTGTAGTGATCACTATTAGTGCAGCGGCGGTAGGAGGGGAAGAAGAGGATCCACTCACCTTCTTGACGTTGCCCTGGGGATCGTCGCTCCCCTCCGCTCTGGCCGGCATCCCCGCTCACTCTGCCTTAAGTGTCGGGTCCCGGCTTGATGACGTCACCGCTGGAGCCTGGGAGGTGAGTAAAGGCTGCTGGCAATAAGGGGGACACCTGGCTACACTGGGGACACCATGCCTAGCTAACCTTAAGGGGGTTAAGCAGCCGGTCCCCAGAGGGGTAACGTAGGACCAGGCTTTTTCATTTTTTTATGTTTGCATTCAGCTTTACAGTACATTTTACTTTTGGTGCATCTCCTGTTCTTGTATCAAGTTTTTTTTTTTGGGCAGTAGTAGAATTTGCCACTATATTTTGGATATAATAATCACATTCATTCAGCTAATTATGATGCTTTAAAATACAAGATTCAATTGCTGTTGTCTTTCCATAAGGGCACAGTGCATGTGCTGGGATAGTCTTAAGCTCACCACACACCATACAATCTTGGTTGTAAAGATTTACCAAATCTATGTAGTATAAGGGACAACAGATTGAAAATACCTTGAATGATTGATTGGATAAGCTCTTATACTACATGAAAGTGGTGAGATTGAACAACCAAGATTGTGTGGTGTGTGTTGAGCCTTACGGATGGAGATATGGGCGGAGCCACCTCCATTGGGGATAATACACAAATATTCTAAAAAACTATAGTAATACATAATTTCTTATAGTAATAGATAATTAATTGAGCATTTCAGTCAGATGGATTTATGAACATACGTCGATTCTAGGACACCACTAGAATCCATGAAAGCATTGTGAGGTAAGGTACATGCAAAATGGGCCCCGGGGAGAATATGGGTTATGTTAATATCCACTAGTATTCTACTCTACTATTGTGCTAATTCCGATAGTAAAATATCTGCAAATTTTACAGATTTTTTTACTATCGCTACACCTAACCCTATTCACACACGAAGCCCTCCCTCTACCAATGCCTAACCCTAACCACCCCCTACCGATGCATAACCCTATCCAACCCCCTACCCAATACCCAGCCCCAATCACCCCCCACCCTCCCGGAAGTCTAATCATAACCAACCACCAATACCTAGCCCTAAAGGCCCACCCGTAACCTCCCGCCAATGCCTACCCCTAAGCAGCCCCTTACCAATACCTAGCCCTAATGACCCTCCCAACCATAACCACCCTCCCGCCAATGCCTAACCCTAACCAACCCCTTAACAATACTTAGCCCTAAAGCCCCGCCAACCGTAACCACCCTCCCACCAATGCCTAACCCTATCCAACCCCCTACCAATACCTAGCCCTAATGACCCTCCCCTCCCTCCCAACCATAACCACCCTCCCACCAATGCCTAACCCTAGCCAAACCCCTACAAATACCTAGCCCTAATGACCCTCCCCCCCCCCCCCACCAACCATAACCACCCTCCCGCCAATGCCTAACCCTAGCCAACCCCCTACCAATACCTAGCCCTAATAACCCTCCCCCCACCAACCATAACCACCCTCCCGCCAAGGCCTAACCCTATCCAACCCCCTACCAATACCTAGCCCTATTGAACCTTACCCCCCCCCCCCCCCTGCTGATGTCTAACCGTAACCACCCCCCTGCCAATGCCTTACCCTTATTAACCCCCTATCAATTCCTAGCCCTAACAGCCCCAAATGCTTAACCGAAAAGGACCACTAACCGATGTCTTGCCTTAACTTTTGTTCCCACCCCCGCTGCACGCCCACCAATATATGCTCTGCCTTTTCTGCAAAAAAATCGGCACCGCAAAAAAAAAAAAAATCGGCATCCATACAAATTGCATCAGGGCTGCATGCTATGCATTTGGCTGAAGGTGTAATGGTTAAGGGCTCTGCCTCTGACACAGGAGACCTGGGTTCGAATCTCGGCTCTGCCTGTTCAGTAAGCCAGCACTAATTCAGTAGGAGACCTTTGGCAAGTCTCCCTTACACTGCTACTGCCAATAGAGCGCGCCCTAGTGGCTGCTGCTCTGCTCTGGCGCTTTGAGTCCGCAAGGAGAAAAGCGCAATATAAATGTTATTTGTCTTGTCTTATTTGTCTTGTCTTGCAAACTGTAGCCTTTTTCCCCTTCTGCAGCCAGCTCCCCAAATTCCCCTTCCCCCACAAACACACATAGTGCCTGCTTCACCCTCCAAAACCCACAAGTTTATGACCCTCCCTTACCGAAAGGTTTATTTGACAAGTTTTGAAAAAATAGTGCACGTACCCTTTAAGTAGATCAAATTAATTGAAAAAAATCAAGATGGTGTAACTAAGCCATGCTTGCTGAATAATTTATAACGTAAAAATGCCCATGCATTTAAAAACCAATGGATTAATTTCTTACGTGTCGTAGAAACCTATGTGTATTCATCAGAACAAAAGAAGCTTCATATAAATTAACGGCAACAGCTTTATTGAGTTTTCTTCTATATTCAGCATGGTTTCGTGTGTGTTTGGCATGTCTGTGAGTTAAACGCTTTTCATCCACACAGTGGGGGATAATTAGTCATTCCCAATACTCCAATGCTCACGATATAAACCAGTCAAAGCGGTAAGCTAAGCAAGGCGATGCCGCAGGCTACATTCCCAGAGATTCTGGCTTTCATTAAGATGCCGGTTTATTGCCCAAGAGACGACTCCACCACCCTCTTGCCTGTAATCCAGTATTTTAGGAACCCCAAATAATGAGGCATGTGAAACAACTGGCCAGGTATTCTCAGTCCCTTCCCGGATAAACTCCTCTGTGTTATTACACTGGGACCACAAGGATGGAGCATGATTCAGTTATTTTAAAAAGTCTATGTAGTGAGAGAAAAGTAGATAAACTATACTCTGACCCATATAGGGCACTGATTTTACTTACAGTCAGTGCTGTCTGTTAATCTGTCACTATAGTGCAGTCACTCGTCTAGTTATTTGCCACTTGTACACACGCCCAACCTATCGTCCAACAGAGAAGTTTGGACGATAGTTGGATGGAGTTGTTGCACGTGTGTACGATCATTAACTGGCAGCTAGTGAATGGACTGACGGGGGGGCTAGGACTAGAGAAGTGGGAGGAGAGATGGAGGTAGCAGGGGCCAAATGGTTAGGGTGTAGGCCACAGAGCAGAGAGTTGCAGTAGTCTAGTGGTGAAATAATCAGGACATGCACTACAGTAGAGGATTTATATACTCCGATCCACTGCCGGGTCCCATCCTGTACTGGACTTTTTACAATATTAAAATAAACACCGGTTTGTTTCCCTATTTTATTTTCATGTAGATTCGGTCTGGAAGCCAAGAAGATCTTCTAGATGAAGTCATGAGGAGCCTGTCTGGTTCTTCTGAATTATCGGGATTACAGTCTCCATCGCAGCTATCTCCCATCTCAGCAGCTGATAGGAAGAATGGGAAGCCAGAGCAATGTGCACAATCCACCTCTCAGAAGACAGAAGAAAATACCCGATTCTCATTCCCCGTAGAGACAAACCCACAGTCTTTAGATGGTGCTGTAGGCCAAGGACCTGTGTACTTGCAGCGGCTAACAACAAAAGAGTCCAGCCAATACGCCACCTTACCTCGTGCTAGCAGTGTGATCTCCACAGCCGAGGGAACCACTCGTAGGACAAGTATTCACGATTTTTTATCCAAAGACAGTAGGTCACCTGTATCAGTTGATCCATCACCAACCCAGGAGGAAGCTCCATCTCTATTGAGTGAGTACCCTGTGGTCACGCAGCCTCCTAATATTGTCTCCAATAAGCCCACTCCATGTGTCAATAGCAGTGATCCTCAGGGTTGTGCGGGTTGTGACAAAATTTGCTATAACAAAAGTAGCAGTCACATCACTAATGTGACAGGAGGAAGCAATATCATATCTTATACATCACCATGCATGTCATGTCCATCTCTGTCACTCAACCCTGATTTGGTGAGTAGCATCAGTGGACCACCAGGAGAAAGACAATATAGTGCTTCATCTGCTCAAGGACCAAATTGCCCCCATCTTAGTAACTGTGTCTCAAATACATGTGAAAGTTCTGATTCCCATTGTCTCCATAGAGGTGAAGCAGAGTCCACCTTACTGGTGTCAGAAGATAACCAGAGTATTTGGTATGAGTATGGTTGTGTTTGATTTTGGACCAGCATCTTGAAGGTTGAGAATGTCTTGAGGAAGAATGGTCCTGGTTGGTTGCCACAACCGGCTAGACGTTACGGTTCAGGTTTTTAGTTTAGAATGTGGAAAATGTAAGGGAGATTGTGAGATGCATTTCGACAAAGCGGTGGAATGTCACTCAGTCTTCACAAGGAGTCATTGTGGGGTTCCGAGACTTGTCACCATCACTGCATGAAACGCTTATGTGTTTGTATGTGTTTACTGAGCATGCCTTTAGCACCACTGTGGTTTGGGTGCTGGCATGCATGGCAGATACAGTGCTACTCAACTTAAAACCAAAATATGCCAGTGTGTAGTATAAACGTCTTTAAACCTAAGTTAATTACATATAGCCACTTCTTCTTAATTATCATAATCGTCAATCCAACTTGATACATACAGCTGCTTTGGGGTATGTTTGCCTTTATCACTGCAAGTTATGAATTAATTTAATTTTTAATCCATTCTTTACACTAGCATTGAGCCAACAACTCATAACAGCTGTATGTATTGTATTTTTCAGACCATAAGATGCACCTAGGTGTAGAGGACAAAAAATTGGGAAAAAAATACTAAACCTGGTACTTCTATGGTGCAGGCGCGTCTTGTGAAGCCTCTTCCCCTAATTATAATGTCCCCCTTGTACCTCTTGTGCCTCCTTTGTGCCCTATGTCCCCTCTGGTGTCTTGTGTCCCTTCTGGTGCCTGGTGTCCCCTCTGGCGCATTGTGTCCTTGCCTTGTGTCCCCTCTGGCGCCTTGTGTCCCCTCTGGTGTCTTGTGTCCTTGCCTTGTGTCCCCTCTAGCGCCTTGTGTCCCCTCTGGTGTCTTGTGTCCTCTCTGGTGTTGTATTCCCTCTTGTGCCTTGTGTCCCCTCTGGCGTCTTGTGTCTCCTCTGGTGTCTTGTGTTTCCTCTTGTGCCTTTTGTACATTTTTGTGCCTTGTGTCCCCTTTTATGCCTTCTATGCTCCACCAGACCGATTTGGCTTTGCAGAATTTGCAACACAGCAGAAGCAGCAGTGTAAGAGAGAATACACTGCTAATCGCTACAGGAGCCCACGAAACAGGTGAGACACTTTGCTGCTTCTGCTGCACCGTAAACTCTTTAAAGGCAAATGGTGGTGGGGAGCACAGGACAGGGGAGTCCCAGCTGACATCATTGTGGTGGGCCGGCAGGTGTTTTTCCAGCAGGTATTCAAAAATTATTTGGCTTTTTTTGACATGATTGGGGTTGATTCACTAAACGGTATCATGCTCGTCAGCACAAGTTAATTTTAGCGAGCACATGTTGCTAAGTTACATACAGTTGTTTTCAATGCCGTGCTCTATACTTGTCACATGACCACGATACTTTACTAGCACGGCCGGTACTACGTCAATTAACATAGTAGCAGCCGCGCTAGTCAAGTATCACAATCATGTTACAAGTATAGCGTGCGGCACTGAAAAAGATTGCGCGTAACTTAGGAGTGCACGCTACGCTGCCAGGACCTTGCATAGCGTGAGCTCGCTAAAATTAACTTGTGCAATACGGTTTAGTGAATCAACCCGATTGTCTTTAACTTTTGTCAGCTGTGAATCAGTTCAGTGTTTGCCACTTGGAGCAGCAGCTGCATTTGTTCACACTTCCAAGCAGACTGGAAGCATGATTGATGTTCTACATACCAGGACAGAATCGGCTTTACTTACCTGCTGTCTCCCTGAATGTCCAGTGCAGAGCTATACTCTACACAGGATCTCTACCAATAGCTGCCATCCTGACCAATATACACCAATATCAACGTAGGAGATCTTTCCATAAAATGGCTGCTGGTGCCCTCCTGTGGCCTGTGACGGAAATCGCCATGTCTCCTGTAGTTAGGAAGACAATTAAGCCATTCAATGTCTACACAGTGGCTGCATTTGATTTGGCCGTTTTCAAGGTGAGTATATTTGCATACAATTCGCATCAGTTTCAGCATGAAATCTATTGGAAATCGTCCTAGCGCCGCCCCCTGGTTCTCCCCTCCCCCCATGTAATGTCGTCGCCCCACCTCCCGCACCCCCGGTGAGTGTTGCAGATTAACCTGTTACGCCAGCGCAATTCCTGGCCTCCTCCTTTGTCCAGACCCAGGCACAGTCCAGACACAGTGTCCAGATCCAGGCCAGACACAGTGTCCAGATCCAGGCCAGACACAGTGTCCAGATCCAGGCCAGACACAGTGTCCAGATCCAGGCCAGACACAGTGTCCAGATCCAGGCCAGACACAGTGTCCAGATCCAGGCCAGACACAGTGTCCAGATCCAGGCCAGACACAGTGTCCAGATCCAGGCCAGACACAGTGTCCAGATCCAGGCCAGACACAGTGTCCAGATCCAGGCCAGACACAGTGTCCAGATCCAGGCCAGACACAGTGTCCAGATCCAGGCCAGACACAGTGTCCAGATCCAGGCCAGACACAGTGTCCAGATCCAGGCCAGACACAGTGTCCAGATCCAGGCCAGACACAGTGTCCAGATCCAGGCCAGACACAGTGTCCAGATCCAGGCCAGACACAGTGTCCAGATCCAGGCCAGACACAGGAGGAGGCCAGGAATATCACTGGCATGCCAGGTGAGCCTGCAACACTCACCATGGGCCTGGGGGGTTCACATGGCCTTCGGCAGGAGACCGGCCTGGTATTCTTCGGGAAATCAAACGCCACTACCGCCACGCACCTGATAGACCCCTTTTAACCGAGATTTTCCAGCATGCCTAGTCAATTATTTCGACAGATTTGGACGGAAATCAATCTAAACAATCGATTGAGTGGCCATGTTGAGGTATCGATCTGTCAGATTGAATTATTATGATTAAATCGGATGCATACTTATGTTGAAAATCGAGTAACATATGGGCACCCTTAGAGAGGAATGCGGAAGGTGTACGTATTGTGGCACCGCCGGTGAGCTTGGGTGCAGGGTGACAATGATGACGTCTCTCCTTGCTGCTGCTCAAATTCCTGGGGGCGATAAATACTATATCCCCTCCGTGATGTAGCAACTCAGCGGGAGATGTCATTCGGGGTCCCAAACCCCAAATTACTCTTAAAGGACATCGGAGGTGAAAATAAACTGAGGAAAACAATTGTATCTCTTCTCCTAAAAATGACTTTTCCTAAAAATGACTTTTTTTTAGATATCCCAGTATTATTTTAATATTGAAATCTAGTTTTTACTGTTTCATTGTCTCTTCTCAATGACACCTTTATTGAAGTATGCCAGAGCTCAAATCTATGAATTATTGACCCTTTTCTATCTCTTACCTGCTCTTAGAAGCCATTTACTGACAGGAAAGTATTTTATGGCTGTAATTACTTATCAGTGAGGGTTATGCTATAGTCTGGCCCAGACAGAAACTGTCACTTGCATACCTGATGTTTAACTCTTTTAGGCAGAGAAAAAAAAAAAAAAAGGAACACAGCATAGTTATTTGGCACTGTACATGCACATGTCTATCTCACCATGTCACAAGTCATCTCGGTTGTCCTTTAAGCGTCCCATGCACTGTAGCACTACTGCCCGAAACAACCTGCTTTGCGGCTGCTTATAGGCCAGTGGATTAATGCACTTCCAAACCTGCTGCTATTTTACACGCATTTTGAGCAGTATTTTATCACCAGGGAACACTAAAGCCACTTTCATCCGGATTGACTTCTTTAAATTCTTAAAGGAAACCTGAGACAGTGGTGGGGGAAAAATTCATACCTACCTGGGGCTTCCACCGGCCTCCTTCAGACCTCCCTCCCTCGCCATCCTTCTGGGCCGCCTCGATCCTCCACTAGGCTCCTCTGAAATTTCTCCAGTCGGGTCGTACTGCACATGCTCTGCCACACGCGCGTGTGGAGCATAATGGGCATGTGCAGTTTTCCTGCGCAGGCCCAGAATGCTCATGGTGATGGGAGAGCGATGGCAGTGACCGCGCAGCTGAACTATGCATGAACCGACTGGAGACAATTCAGATTACCGTAGCGCCGGATCAAGGGAGCCAAAAGTCTGAAGGGGGATGGCGGAAGCACTCGGATATGTATGGATTTCCCCCCCCCCACCCCTGTCTCAGGTACACTTTAAAGGGAACCTAAACTGAGAAGTTTATGGATTTTTCCTTTTAAAATAATACCAGTTGCCTGACTGTCCTGCTGATTCTGTGTCTCTAATACTTTTAGCCACAGCCCCTCAACAAGCATGCAGATCAGGTGCTCTGACTGAGTCAGATTGGATTAGCTGCATGCTTGTTTCAGGTGTGTGATTCAGCCACTACTGCAGCCAAATAGATTAGCAGGACTGCCAGGAAACTGGTATTGTTTAAAAGGAAACATTGACTCTCAGTTAAAGCGGATCCGAGATGAAAAAAATAACTATAACAAGTAACTTGTCTGTATATGTTATCTAAAGTTTAGATAGTTTACACAGCAAATCTAGCTGCAAACAGCTTCAAAAGTTTAATATGATTTATTGCTGTGATACAATGAGGGCAGCCATGTTTTGTTTGTCACACTACACTGAGGCAAGCTGATAGCATCTCCAGCTCTTAGCCTGTGGAAAATTTCACTCCCCCATCCTCCCCTCTGCCTCTGAAATCTCTGGCTAGTAACCTCCTTCTCCTCCTGCCCAGACTGAACTCCCATAAGCCCTTGCTACCTGGGACTGAGTGCCAAGGCTCTCTGAAAAGCTGTGGGCGAGGCTTGTTTAGTTTATAGGGAATTAGAGTATGAAAACAAAACAAAAAAAGTATTTGGCTTGAGGAATGCCCTATAAACTATATGTAAGGAACACAATTATGCAATGAGTAAAAGTTCATCTCGGATCCACTTTAAGGTTCCCTTTAAGGCATCTCTGTTGAACTCATAAATAACCTACATACTGTCATCTCCTGAAAATGGGATGCAGTCAAGATACCGAAACTGTTACAAAACACCAAAACAGTAAATTTGCTGCTTTGCAGATTTGTAAGAGTAACTATTTTATATAGAATCAAGTTGTATTGGACTGCCCAATTGTAAATTGGAATTCTGTTATTTAGTTATATACTAAGTTATATACTAACAATATTTAATAAACGTATGCATTTTATGTAGTCTTTATTTTTTATTTTTTTGTTTTTTTTTTGTTTACTGTATTTTTTTGTTAACATTTTCTTATGATCATTTTGCGTACCACTGCTCTGTAAGTGTGCATTGTGTTGTGTTTATGTGTCAATGCATGTTCCGGTTGCTGCATGCTCTTCTGGAAACCTGTGTAGACCCAATGCTGCTACCAATACCCAAGTTTATATATGTTTTAAATAAAACGTGGTTTGATTTTTAGAGTCCAACTAAAAACTTTTGAAGTCAGAGCTTTCTGTCATGCTGCCCCTACCCTTTGGAATGCCTTGCCAAACTTAATCAAGATAGCTCCAACCCAGTACAGAAACTGAAAAGCCACCTGCTTAGTCTGGCATTTATGATCACATAACTTTTTTCCCTGTACACACCACTATGTACTGATCTGAGACAAGCTTATGCGCTTTGGGTCCTCAGGGAGAAAAGCGCTTTACAAATGTTTTGTTGTTGTTGGTTTTATATGTACTTGTTGTGTGGTTTAGTGTTCTGTCCTTTATAAGAAGTGGTTTGATTTTTTTTGTAATATGTTCTTGTTCTGTGTTTTAATGTTCTGTTCTCAACTGTTTTGAATCGCAATGTTTTGTCATGAAAAGCTTTTAACTCTAAAATATTAGGTTCAAATGCAATAAACATTCTATAACTTTTTTATATACAGCAGTAGAGTTACATGGTGCAGCCAGTCTAACCAGAGAAGTGATAAGTTAGAGGATTTCCAGGCACCTTGATAAAGGAGAACGCTGACCTGTTGCTGGATTAAGCATTCTGAAGGAATTAGATTTGAAATTTGTAATAAAAAACAAACAAGGGGAGAAGCAGGTGATATGCATTATAGCTTTAAGGACAATAAATCATTAAAGACAAGAGTATCTGGGGTCCACATGGGATTGGCAATTTAAAGCAAAGCTGTTATGTAGCGCCTCTTGAAGTTTTCCTTTAGCCCCATCCCTTTTTTTATTTACAGTCATGACCACATATATTGGCTTATAATGCTAAAAGTGGCTTAATGGCACTCCTCTCTGTATGTCAACTATATAAAGCTAAATACCAAATAGTCAAGCAAAAAGTATATAGAACAGAGAGTCCAATTTAACTGGATCGCCAAACACTTGGGGGGTATCCACCCTGACACAGTTTATATAAAGAGTGTGTAGGCGCTCGACAGCGCCAGTAGGTCATCACAAAGTGAATATATCCACATCAGCAACAATGTCCAAACAGGGTACTCTCACCATAAGGGATGGCTGATTGTATGATAAATCAGCAAATGCACATATCAGCAGTATCCTGCGGGCAAGTATCTTCAACCAAATCTGGATCTGGAACTTAAAAAGCAGATATGCATAGCGTAATTCCGTTCAGGAGAGTGTCAAGTTCACACTACCCCACTTCATCCTACTACGAATTACTGGATCTGAGAGAGCCTA
Organism: Hyperolius riggenbachi; assembly: GCF_040937935.1. Taxonomy (NCBI): domain Eukaryota; kingdom Metazoa; phylum Chordata; class Amphibia; order Anura; family Hyperoliidae; genus Hyperolius; species Hyperolius riggenbachi. The sequence goes on from NC_090649.1 coordinate 438,668,833, forward strand.
AGCGCTTTGAGTCCTATGGGAGAAAAGCGCTATAGAAATGTTATTGTATTATAAGTGAGCCAAACGTGTAAACACCCTCCACCAGCACACGAATGGTAATCGTAACTGCTCACCAGATGTTATTGCTGATCACACTATCAGACCAGCATCAGCGCTTTTGTGTTGTAGAAATCTTCCAAGACACCCTACGAATACTGTAATCCTATGAACTTAAACAAACTGTAACATAACGTAATACCGTTTTATTAAATAATTAAAAGTATGCCAGTGCACTCACATGTCCAGTGAAAATAATGCGCCTTACTAGTTTTGTCACGGATGATTTCTGATGAAGCTTCTGATGAGTCATCCGTGACGAAACTAGTAAGGCGGGGCCTCTGGCGTGGAGCAGGCTGGGAGACGCGACTGTTTTAGCTGGTCCGGACTGCCGAGGATTTTATTGTATAATGGGCATTATTTTCACTGGACATGTGAGTGCACTAGCATACTTTTAATTATTTAATAAAACGGTATTACTCTATGTTAGTGTTTGTTTAAGTTCATAGGATTACAGTATTCGTAGGGTGTCTTGGAAGATTTCTACAACACAAAAGCGCTGATGCTGGTCTGATAGTGTGATCAGCAATAACATCTGGTGAGCAGTTACGATTACCATTCGTGTGCTGGTGGAGGATGTTTACACGTTTGGCTCACTTGTAATACAATACAATAACATTTCTATAGCGCTTTTCTCCAATAGGACTCAAAGCGCTTAGGCTCTCTCAGATCCAGTAATTCGTAGTAGGATGAAGTGGGGTAGTGTGAACTTGACACTCTCCTGAACGGAATTACGCTATGCATATCTGCTTTTTAAGTTCCAGATCCAGATTTGATTGAAGATACTTGCCCGCAGGATACTGCTGATATGTGCATTTGCTGATTTATCATACAATCAGCCATCCCTTATGGTGAGAGTACCCTGTTTGGACATTGTTGCTGATGTGGATATATTCACTTTGTGATGACCTACTGACGCTGTCGAGCGCCTACACACTCTTTCTATAAACATATATTGGCTTGTTTCAGGTCCTAGGCCTCCTTCTGTAAGCCTTAGATCCCCTCCCCTGTGCTGGCTCTACAGAGGCTAATGGGAACCTCCTCCCCCCTGTGCTGGCTCTACAGAGGCTAATGGGGATCCCGTCACCCTGTGCTGGATCTACAGAGGCTATTGGGGATCCCATTCCCCTGTGCTGGCTCTACAGAGGCTAATGGGGATCCCGCCACCCTGTGCTGGATCTACAGAGGCTAATGTAGGATCCCCTCCCCTGTGCTGGCTCTACAGAGGCTACTGGGGTATCCCCTCCCCTGTGCTGGCTCTACAGAGCCTAATGGGAGATCCCCTCCCCTGTGCTGGCTCTACAGAGGCTAATGGATGATACCCTCCCCCTGTGCTGGCTCTACAGAGGCTAATGTGGGATCCCCTACCCTGTGTTGGCTCTACGGAGGCTAAAGAGGGATCCCCTCCCCTTGCTGGCTCTACATAAGCTAATGGGGGATCCCCTCTCCCCTGTGCTGGCTCTACAGAGGCTATTGGGGGATTCCCTCCCCTGTGCTGGCTCTACAGAGGCTAATGGGACACTACTTTGCCAGCAGGGGCGTAGCAATAGGGGGTGCAGAGGTTGCGACCACATCGGGGCCCTTGGGCCCTGAGGGGCCCTCCCTTAACTTCAGTATTAGCTCTCTATTGGTCCTGCGCTAATAATAATCACTTCTATACCTGCGCTTATAATAATCACTTTATAGATACTTTTAATAGTGGTAAGTGCTCCCCATTCCCTTCTTGTACCTCTTGACACTGTATTTGCCATTGGCAGGTTTTGGTGCGCCGTATCAATTGTTATGTATAGAGTACTTGGGGGGGCCCCAATGTAAAACTTGCATCGGGGCCCACAGCTCCTTAGCTACGCCACGGTTTGCCAGCTTATGTTACAGCTCACACTTTGGCAACTGCAAGGAGCTGGATTGGTCACATGATCATCTATTCCTGTTACAAATCAGTTATTTCATGGCAGACATTTCCATTTTAAGTCTTTATCCATAATAAACATGGGGTACTGTATACCTCATATATTAAGTGCCTAACTTAAGAATTTTCCATTCCGTGCCAGCAGCCAATCAGCTTGTCCCGTTTCTGTTACTACTATAAGAGGGTATGTGAGGTAGATACTGGTTGCTAGAAAAGCAATAGAAAATGTTGTATTGTTAGACACTATCTAGATGCCTGGAACCTGCTTTAGCTGAATGCTTATGGGCTGCTTAACATCATTCCTCTGTGCATTATGTTGCTTATACTGTCTGTTTTATTGAATCAGTATGTAATTGCCGTACAACTGCTGTCTATAATAAATTGTTGCAGCATGCCACAGATCGTACTAACTTTGGCTGCTATACCAACGCATGATATGCTAACATGTGGCTGCCATGTCTCATGGGGGGAAAGGACATGCATGATTAGGTGGAATTTCCTCACAGAAACATTGTTCATTGACTTCCAGAAGCTTTTCTTGCCCAGCAGTCCCATTTTCCCCATTATTCGCCATCAACGGCAAGCATGATCAGCTTGAGGTCTTCAGTCTACTTGAAGAATCCCGTGTCTCTCAGTATAACCAACTAATTCTTGGCTTGTAACTCACCAATAGCTGAGGAATCTGAAATGCCCCCATGCCTGCTGTGCTCTGTATGAAGGGACAGTAAATAGATACTTGCTCGAGTTGTCTCGTTTGTCTTGCCAGGGCAGCGAGGGTTGTCTAACTCAGCTGCATGCAGAGTGTGCAGTAAGCTGTTCTAGTTACCTGTATGGATGACTGGATTGACTTCTCTTCCACCCATGGTAGCGTCATTGAACTTCCGACATGTCTTCTGGGTCCCGATCGCATGATATGACGTGATCAGGATCCAGAGTATGGTCCCAGCATTACAGCGCCACCTGGTGGTGGTAGAAGGGTGGTGTAAGAGACTCTTCCACCACCGAGTGGCGCTGTAATGCTGACACCATCCTCTGGATCTTGATCATGTGTCATATCATGTGATCAGTATCCAGAAGACATGTAGGGATTACATGGCCACCATGGTGGAGGAGAGAAAAAGCTGATCCAGTCATCTGGACAGGTAACTATAACAGCTCCCTGCCAGGCTGAGGAAAGCACACTTCCCCCGGCGGCAGGAAAGTGCGGCTCTGAAGCCACATAAAGTTTTCCTTTGTGGCTGCTCAAAGGCTAAAGCTTAAAATTGTACCTAAAGCCTGCACCAACATGTCCAGATTTACAAAAAATGTATAGAGAAACTATCTATGATGATTTGTGGTGATCCCTATAACAACCAATCACATTTTTCTTTCATTCTTCTATTCTCCAAAAGAAGAAATTGGTTGCTTTGTTCAGCACACGTGAGTGACACAGTTATTGCTTTAGAAACATTACCCTGATTTTTATGGACATTTCTCCGGAGTTTTTTCTCTGGAGATATTTTCTCATCTTGTCTACAAGATAACTTTTCAGCACCTAAAAAAAGAAGTTAAGTACTACTAAAGTAGGTAGAAATCATAGCATCGATCTTTAGTGAATTGTGGACAATATACAGGGGCTGATAAGATGAGAAAAGTACTCCTGGGAGAAAATAGAGAAAATGTTATTGAATCAGTTCCTATGTTGTATAAAGACCAGCAAGTTCTGTAGTGAATCACCAGCCTGCCAGCTGTGGATATCTCTTGAGTTAAATAGTACATTAAAATGAAGATTTCAAAAAAATGAGTTTTCACTTACCTGGGGCTTCTGCTAGCCGCTTGCAGCCATTCTGTCCCGCGCTTGGCCTCACCCATCCTCCCGTCACTGTGTGACTTGTAAGTCGATGGCAACTACGCCTGCGCAGCCCTGGCCACGCGTATACTTCTTCTTGTTCCCATCCTTACAAGTCTGCAGAAACAGAGAGCTGCATTGCAGCGGGAGAATGGAGGATTATTGAGGACCGGTGCGGGACAGGATAGCTGCAAGGGGCTGGCAGTAAGTGAAACTGTTTTTTTGCAATGCTGATCCTCTGCCTGTAATACATTCTAAGGGCTGCTTCACCCAGACAGCAGAGTTGCACGGTCATGATTCTTTTGCCTAAAATCAACCACTAATCGCTTCCAATGCATTTGAAGGGAGTCTGAAGCGAATAAAAAAAAAAAGATAATCACTTAAGGAAAGGGAAGGCTCTGGTTCCTTTAGAGTCTTCCCGTTCCTCTCCTGGTCTCGTCATTCCTGCACTGGTTTCCCTGTTAGTCTCCTACCGATGAGTTGGAGACTGCTTTCTCCCACCGCCCGAGGCTTTGGTAGTCTTTGGGCGCCGAGTGCTTCCAAAGTGTGGCCGCTCTGTACTGCGCATGCACGATTGTGCTAGATAATGCACTCACACATGCACAGTGTGGAGCGTCCCGTCTTCAGTAGCATGCCTCGGGCAGTGGAAGAGAGCAATCTCCGACCCCTAAGTCGGAGACTGCTAATGGAGATCCAGCACTGGAAACACAGGGACCGTAGGAGGAACTAGAAAGCTCTGTAGGACCCAGAGCCTTTCCTCTCCTTAGGTGAGTATCTGTTTTTTGGGTTGTTTTTTTTTTACATTCGCTTCAGACTCCCTTTAAACACAGCTGTTCAAAGTGGATGAGGCATAGTTCACAGTGCTCAGGTGCAGGGACATCTTAGCCTGAGGAAAGGCTGTTATTGCCTGAAACGGCAGGGCTGTCGCTGTACAGCAGCCCTATGTGTCCCTTATTAGCTCTTTTTAAGGTTCCTTTAAAACAAGGTGTGTTTTATTAAGGAGCTTTGATACTGTTCTATGCAAGGAGGTACTGACCCAACTTTGGACTTCAAGATTTACTGTCTGAAGGGTAATTAATGACAGCTGGCCCAAGGCACTCCACTTTAGTTTGATTCCTACATGGGGGCGGATCCCTTCTTCTCAACAAGTATGACAGGAAGATAGTGAAGAGGCGGCACACAAATGGCTTGCTAATTAAAGCATGTATTAATGGTGGAGCGACACTACATGTTATGAACCATCACGGTTCTTCATCAGGTACACCTGATGAAGAACCGTGACGGTTCGTAACATGTAGTGTCGCTCCACCATTAATACATGCTTTAATTAGCAAGCCATTTGTGTGCCGCCTCTTCACTATCTTTATGACTGGACTCTCAGGGGGGTGACCTGAGCGAGGTGCAGCACCGGCAACGTAAGGAATATATTTCCTGAAATCAGTTCCAGGACTGTGACCATCCTTATTTGTAAGTATGACAGGAAGACCTTACATGCGGTCTCATAGCACACTGGCTCTGTGTATTGTGAGGACTAAAGCTCAACGTTGGCTTAATATGCAAAGTTTGGTTGAACTGGAATGCAGGATTTACACCACTTAAAACTGAACTTTGCACAGGGCTAAATAGATCCAGAAATATCGGTTAACTTACCAAACTTTTTGTGCTGGACAAAGTTAAGTTTTCAGTGATGCAAATTCTATTTCCTGTTCAGTTTCAGTCAAGCTTTCAGCTCAGCACTGGTGCTGTTCATAACCATTCATGTGTTGCTATGGTGATTATATACATTTCAAATTGACTGTTTACAACTTTATATTATCCTGTTTAGTTTGTGGCTGTAGTAAATGAGGCTAAAGGTGGCCAGTAACGGTCCAATTTCTAGCGAAAAATTGTTCGATTGATCAGAAATTCTGATCGGAAAAAAAAACGTTCAATACACCATCACCAAATCAATCTTTGCTTCCCATCAATCGCAAACCAACAAGAAAATCCAATTTTTTTTTACCAAAATCCAATCGTTTGTAATCGATTGTGCCCATCAATGGAGATTATTTACAACAGATCCATTCATAATTGATGATCGCTCGAATGATTTTTCATAAAAAAATTGAACTGTTAGTGGCCACCATAATGAACCTGTGTTTATTCTTCTCCTATGAAGCTGTCAAGTTGGGCTGGGACTTGTAGTTCAAGAAATGTATTTATTACCCATATTTTAATTGCCTTTCACTGCCAACATCATGTTCCCATCCTGTACATTCCATCCAGCTGCCATCATTTGCTGCAAGTAATTTTGGAGGTTGATTCACCAAACTTATCTCATGAATTCTCATGCCTTACTTATTTCTCACCTCGAGGTGTGTACACAATTTCCATCCCCTGCAGGGATTGGGACTCGGGTCTTGGGTGACAGTTTGGGGCTGGGATCTGTACAGATACTTTGCTAGCGACAATTAAGGAGAAGATAGGAGGTCGGCACTACAATGTCCAGCTTGTGTAGTAAGAGGCTATAGCATAGCTTGGTGTGACTGCAGGATGCCGCGGCGTGCTCTAGGCCGAAGAGATGCACAGGAGACTCGACGTAATGGTAGAAAAAAGGATTGCCTGGCACTACTGCATGAATGACAAGTGTTTATTTTACCCAATCGCCATGTGTAGATCATTCAGAGTAACTTGTAGACAGTCACATACAGGGGCGTAACTAGAAATCACTGGGCCCCCCTGTGAAACTTTGGATGGGGCCCCCTCTTGCCAAACCTGCACAGAATAGAAAGCTTTTTTTCTCCATGCCCAGACGCCTCAAGCCTCACTACAGGACACAGCATTTGGGGAGGGGTAAAAAGGCTGGGGGAAGAAAAGAGCTGGACACAAGACCCTACTGAACACTGAATAGGGATAGTCTACAAATCTTTGTCTGCAAAACTTTGAATGATTCCTTATCAGTGGCTGAGCAGATGCAGTCATTAGAACAATTGTGCAGAGAGCAGAAAGCTTTTTATATCCTTACCCTTAGTTGTCCGTCTCTCAGGATGGGGCCCCCTGTGGCTTCTGGGTCCCCCTGTGGCTGCATCCAATGCAGGGTCTATTGTTACGCCTCTGGTCACATACCACCTTGCTGGAGAGTGGTCAGATCAGTGGGTGCGGGCACACGGAGCCTGATGGCCGTTTTGCACCTGTCAGCGCTTCTTCCAAGGCTTTCATTCAGGTGGTAGTGCAAGACAATCCTTTTTCTACCATTACAAGATGCTTTGCTAGCGACGCATTCTGTTGCTTTAAAGTGGGGATGGTGGAATACATGCTGGGAACAACAGAGAAGGCTGGGGTAAGAAGGAGAGCAATGGCCTCGGACTGCGATCAAACAGGATGATACAGCAGTCTGGACCTCCTTGCTGACGCTTTGGGGAGGGCCAGGGTCTGATGTGCACATGCTAGATTCTCAGACCATGTGGTGTGTGTAACATGTTTTAGCTACAAGAGGCCTGACGCACGAAGGGCGGGTAAATTTGCTGTGTGCAGGTAACATGCTTTGCACTAATAGCACAACGGGTGCTGCTCTCCTGGTGTTAGTACCAGTAACATTGTCTGTACATGGCAAATTTTTTCCCTTCGTGCATCTAGCCCAAGGACAGATAATTCATGTGATAAACATATAAGAGGGTCAATGCATTAAGCATTGATATTATTGCTGTGCGCAGGTAGCACATAGCAATATTACTGTTACTACCATTAGCAGAGTACTATGCTTTGCGCAACCCACAGTACATGGGTGACGTGATACTATGGTAACACACGTTAACTGTGCATTGCATGTTATCGGCAATCCCATTACGCAGATACCATGGGTTACGCTAACTGTGCAACGCAGGGTGCACTGCTGGCGGTAGAAACCAGAATACTGCTGTGCATCACCTGCCCACAGTAACATTACTACTGCTTCGTGCATCCACCCCAAGGAGAGAGAAATCAGGAGTTAAACCAATAAGGAGCGAGAATTCATTATATGCTTTATGAATCAATCCTTATATTGCCCGTCCATCATCTAGTTATCACACATTAGCATGGGGTTTCTAATACGTTGTTTTGCATGATAACCAGCCACTTCCTCCACTGTAGTAATGAGAGGTCTCCATTTCATAGGGTGTACTTTGTACATACTAGAAACATACCTTTTATTTCTGTACTAGCAGCCAGTGGCCAGACATTGATATAAATGACAACATAACAAGTTAGGCATCTATTAATGACCAACCAATCAACTTCTGCTCTAATTGTATAAAAAATATGGTGGTGTCAGATACAGCTGCTTTGAGAAACACTACTTCATTTTGTGCAGTAGAAGTTCCGACTTCTCTATTCATTAATAAAAGTAATAATGATAACTGAACTTACAATGCATAGTTCTTGGCTCTTGTATGTTAGCCAGTTCAAAGCATGCAGCCTAATGCAGGCCAATAATTTATCTATAACTAGTAAAAAAGGAATTCACATCCTATCAGCTGCCCTCCTGCACCGGCTGGCACTCGAAATCAGACCTGTGTGTGGGCGAAGCCTTGCTTAACCTGCAGGCGACCGCGTCACGCTATGGGCTTGAATGCGTCAGCAGCCCCAGGACCGCCTAACGCCAATCGGCATAAAGTCCTTGGGCAGGGATTTGCACTGCGATCTAAGGCAGCGCTGTACTGGGGACAGCCATGTAACACTGCTGTCCCCCTGAGACACTCAGGAGCGATCCACTGTGATAGGCTGATTGTGAGAGGGAAGGGAAAAATAATAGTAAAAAAAAAGTAGAATTTATTTAAAAAATAAACAAAGAAATATTTTGTATAAAAATAAACATTGGGGGAGCGATCAGACTCCACCAACAGAAGCTCTGTTGGTGGGCAGAAAAGGGAGGGGGAATCACTTGTGTGCTGAGTTGTACGGCCCTGCAGCGAGGCGAGGGGGGTAAAGCTTGTTGTCCTGAAGTGGTTAAAGGTGACTTGCTGCAGTCCTCTGCTGCCCGGTAACACCACTGCTTGTCAGCGCTTGACACGCGTGGTCTTACTACCGCTGCAAATTGGCTGCATTTAAATTGCAGCTGAATTGCACTGGCGGGCGGCAGAAGGGAGACTGAACTGCTCGGCAAGCAGGCGCAGTTCACCCTCCCATCTGAAAAAAGGTCTCGTGAAGCATTGCCCCATCATATGGTAAGACCCTTATGTTACTCTTGAGAATGTACTAGATTTTGACATGGATTTCCCATTCTGGTGCTTTGTAGGGGGCCTTTGTATTTGGCTATGGGTAATTTTGAAGACTTTTTGGCTGTTATTGCAGCTTTTCTGATATTCATGTTTTGAGTTTTTCCTTATTAGGGATCGCCAATGAGATGCAAATTGTTCTGAGCAGATGTAGGATTATATACATTTGGTATACAAAATTTGGTATGCAAATTTATACAGCTTGGAAATGGACCAATCAAATTCATAAGATTTGATTGGCGCATCTTCAAACTGCAAACATTTGCATACAAAAGCTTGTATATTCTGCCTATGTTTTTGTAGGTTCCCTCTGGTCTCTCCAGGTCCTTCGCACATTTCAAAAAACATATGGATTTACCCTAAACTGGACATAGACTATGGTAGGACCATAAAACTGTCACCAGCTTAGAGACTATAATTATCCATTGTACTTTCCAAAGCACTGCAGAAACTGTAACTGATAAGGACATACAGTTTGGCTCTCACCATAAGCTAGTATAGTTCATGGGCATTATTCATATTAAAATAACACCTAAAAAATGTTGACCGTGTTAAAGCTTTACCATTTGAGCACCTGCAGCTTTCCTTGAACTACAAGTCACAGTTCACCGTGCCAGCCATCCTCTACAGATTGCTGTCCCAATGTAGATGTCATAAGTCTCATTTAGATGGTTGATACGTGTGTTAGGAAAAGAGAGCCATCTGGAGGAGGAACTCCCCCCTAGAGGGTTTGGGTGAGCAGCAGAGACATGGCTTGGTTTGGAGATTTTCCACCTCCAGCTACAATGTTGTGATTGTCAAGGGCTTGCTTGTGAGACAAACTTCTTGTTCCCCTTCCCTCTGGATTGGGGGTGGTGACACAATGAATCTGGTATGATGAACGCCCTTTTGGTATCTCAATTGAAATATGTACAGAATGTCTTCTAGTGCAGAGCTCCCCAACCCTGTCCTCAAGGCCCACCAACAGTACCACAAACATTCACAGGTGGGATAATTAGTGTCTCAGCAGAGCTGATTACCTACCTATGTGGATTTCCACAAAACATGTGCTGGTGCAGGGCCTTGAGGACAAGGTTGGGGACCAGAATCTAGAAGGCGGTCACAGGCAAGGCCTTTGGGTCGCAACAAAATTGATTGGAGCAACCCTGTCCAAGACCATTCCTCTCCAAAGCATAGTGAAGCCCTGGCTTTCTCAAACAAGGCCAGAGAGGTTCATCCATAATGGAAACCAATCTTCCACAGTGTTGCCAAAAATATACTAGAAACAGAATCACTGGAGTTCTTTTATAATTCCCCAAATATTTGTCTGTTGTTTGTGACCAGTGCTTACATTTCTCACTGGCTTCTGTATGTCTGGTCTTCATATCCCGGCCCTCTGATGGAACGAAGGCTCCAGGCATCACGCCATATCTCTCTCCAACACTCTTATCAGCCCATCTGAATGAGTCTGTAGTCTGGCTACAAAATTCTGTGCCTTTGCTGACGTTCATGGTACTAAACCTGCTTTTCTCCTGCAGATGTGGAGGCAACACCAGAAATCAGGCTTCCAAAAAGCAGGTCTAGGGAGCAGCAAATACCTTAATTTAATGACCCAGTGATATCCCAAGTGGTGAGTTCCTGCCCGCATTGTAAATGAGGCTCTCTTATCTTCATTTACAATTAGCTTTTTCGGCTGATCATAAGACGCGGCTTACTTGCTTGTCATGTCATTGTTTATGTGCATGTTTATTTTCCATTGCCTGATGAAGCTTTCCTTACTGCAGATCTGACGTGTGCAAACCAGTCAAGTAGAAAGCAAATTCTGTAGGAGTTCATAGATGTATATATTGGCAGGGAAACCCGTTCAGGGACATAATGCAGCTCAATGTAGGCAGGGGAAGGTTAAAAGGGTAACGCTGCCATCTTGACCAAATTGATATTGTATGACTGGTCAGGAAAAGCATCAAATTGGTAAATGGTCTTCATTATGTGTGGTGTTCTTCTTGACTTGTACTTGACTTTCTAATGTGTTACATAAAGCAAAACCTGTACTGGTAATGTAAATGTCTTGTTAAAAACACCCTCTGTAACAGAACGAGACTCACGTACTCATAGCTTCCCTGTATTCTGCTCTAGCACCAATTCCCCTGAACCCCCAGGTCAGCTCTGCAGCAATGAGCCAAGACATTGTCCATCAGTGTTCAGAGTTTGCTCACAGCACCTGACAGATGCCTGGGAAGAGAGGTCTTTCATGACGCTTTACCTAATCGCTGGCCAATTTTACCACCTCCATGCAGTATGATGGCCAACACATTTTTAATGTTTTGAACAGATTGTGTATGCATGTTCTGATTGCCATTTATTAATGTAATGATTTTGCTTTTTTTTTTTTTTTTTTTTTTTTTTCCTGTTGTGACCTTCTGACGAATCATTGATTGTACTTCTAGTTGTAGGCTTGGCACTTCTATCCTATTTTGCCTACAGCTAGCAGCTCAGGCATGTCTGAGATCTTCCACAACAAAACCAATTTTGGAGCAATTGCATTTCAGTGTAAGGCCTCTTTCACACCAAGACGTTGCGTTTTAGGGGACGTTAAGTTCGCATAACGTGCCCCTAACGCAACGCATGGTGGTGTTGAAGTTGGACGTCAGATTGAGCCGCGTTATGCGGCTCTTGGTGCGCTGTTTTCGTTCTATCTATACTGATAGAACAGCCGCTCCAGGATAGTGATGGGAAGTCCAGATCTTTTCAAGGATTCGGATGATTCGAATCGGATCATTGAAAAGATCCGGATCTTTGAACCGAATCATTTGAATCATTTTACTAGGGAAGCAGACTGGGGGTGAAATGACTAGCAGGACAGGACTTTCCCTGCACTGTACATTCTGTATGTTCCTGTTTCTTCCAGACAGACATCCACTGTTAACTGAATCGTTCATTGTGATGATCCGACTCACAAAAAAAAGATCCAGATCAAATGAACGATTCATTCATGATCCGGGCAACACTGAGTCCAGGTTACGTCACCCCAATGCAGTGAAAATTAATTAGCCATGTGGCTAGTCACTGAGCATGTGCAAGCAGTCTTAACGCAGCTAAAGCCCAGTATAACGAACAGCATGCTGCAATTTCATCAGTTACAATGTAACGCAACATGGGCACTGTGAACAGCACATTGATTTTTCATTACTGTGAGTTGGGCTGTGTTACAGGCTGCTGTAACATGGGACTTTAAAGCGGACCCAAACCAAACATTTTTTTTATTAAAAATATTTAGTTACACCACTCTGACACATACAAATATAAATAAACACTCCTTCAAGCCTATGAGCATTTCAGTGTTTGCTTTTCACCCTCCTCTTTGCATAACTAGGGTTATACTGGGGGCAGCCATTAGCAATTCCTCCATTGCCGACACCATCTACTCCACCAGTTTGCCGGAAAAATGTCGGCAATTTGAAAGTAAGGGAGGGGTTCCTCCAATAAATGTAAAATATTTTATATTTGTCATCATGCAGCTGAAAAAAGGCTGCTATTTATTATTATAATTTAGAAAATAGATTTTATTTCTGAAATCTTGTATTTTTAATTTGGGTCCACTTTAACGTCCCACTGTGAAAGCAGCCTTAAATAATCACAAAACGCAATTGCTCCAAAATCCCTTTCCTGTACAATGAAAAATCACAAGAGAATCTCTTTGCAAAATGCTGGTGATTTTGCTAGCATTTTTGTGATTCCCAGTGTGAATGTGGCCTTACAAATTTGTCTTTTTTTATGACTGTGGTCAGTAGAAACCACTGAAGAGAAGTATTAAATATTTCCTGAGGAAGTCGTATTGTGGATAGGGATGATCAATGAGATGCAAATCGTTCATGCAGATTTAAAGGACAACTGAAAAGAGAGTTATATGGAGGCTGCCATGTTTATTTCCTTTTAAGCAATACCAGTTACCTGGCAGCCCTACTGACCCTCTGCCTCTAATACTTTCAGCCATAGACCCTGAACAAGCAGATCGGGTATTTCTGACATTATTGTCAGATCTGACAGATTAGCTGTATGCTTTTTCAGACACTTCCCCAGCCAAACAGACCAGCAGGGCTGCAAGGCATTTGGTATTGTTTAAAAGGAAATAAACATGGCATCCTCCTTAGTTTTCTCACTTCAGTTGTCCTTTAAGTACATTTTTATGCAAATATATGCAGCTTGAAAATGGACCATCAGTTTAAACCTGTGTGGGACGACTGAATTGGTTCATTTTCAAGCTGCATATATTTGCATAAAATTTTACATACCGTGGTTTGCAAAAGTATTCAGTCCCCTTGAAGTTTTCCACATTTTGTCACATTACTGCCACAAACATGAATCAATCTTATTGGAATTCCCTGTGAAAGACCAATACAAAGTGGTGTACACATGAGAAGTGGAACGAAAAATCATACATGATTCCAAACATTTTTTACAAATAAATAACTGCAAAGTGGGGTGTGCGTAATTATTCGGCCCCCTGAGTCAATACTTTGTAGAACCACCTTTTGCTGCAATTACAGCTGGCAGTCTTTTAGGGTATGTCTCTACCAGCTTTGCACATCTAGAGACTGAAATCCTTGCCCATTCTTCTTTGCAAAACAGCTCCAGGTCAGTCAGATTAGATGGACAGCGTTTGTGAACGGCAGTTTTCAGATCTTGCCACAGATTCTCGATTGGATTTAGATCTGGACTTTGACTGGGCCATTCTAACACATAGATAGGTTTTGTTTTAAACCATTCCATTGTTGCCCTGGCTTTATGTTTAGGGGTATTGTCCTTCTGGAAGGTGAACCTCCGCCCCAGTCTCAAGTCTTTTGCAGACTCCAAGAGGTTTTCTTCCAAGATTGCCCTGTATTTGGCTCCATCCATCTTCCCATCAACTCTGACCAGCTTCCCTGTCCCTGCGGAAGAGAAGCACCCCTCTGAGCATGATGCTGCCACTACCATATTTGACAATGGGGATGGTGTGTTCTGAGTGATGTGCAATGTTAGTTTACCGCCACACATAGCGTTTTGCATTTTGGCCAAAAAGTTCCATTTTGGTCTCATCTGACCAGAGCACCTTCTTCCACATGTTTGCTGTGTCCCCCACATGGCAAACTGCAAATGGGACTCTAAATCTGTAAAAACTCTGAAATATTTGCATCTCATTGATCAACCCTAATTGTGGACTTTCCATGTTGCAGCATTGTTTCCTGAGGGTGTTTTTTCCACCACTGACTATCACTACAGACTATATTTAATAAAATTGAATGCACAATGCATGAATAAAGTTGAATGCAGACTTTAGACTTTTTTGAACCCCAGAAATTCTCTTAGGAAAAGATGAATTAAATTCATGAAATAGAAATGGGGAAGATTCACAAAACGTATCTCATGAATTGGAATGATTGATGAGATGCTATTTTTCCAGCCTGGATGCAAATTGAATGCAAATCACATGCAGCTTGGTGCTGGACCAATCAAATGCAGTGACTGCAGATTTGGATTGGCCCACTTACAGGCTATGTACAATTTGCATTCATTTTGCATGCAAGTTGGAAATCTTAGCATTTCATTGATCATCTTTATGAATAGAGGTGGTCGATGAGATGCTGCAAATGTGATGTAATTTTTATGTTAATTATATTTATGCAAATCTATCCAGCATTGTATATAACTAATCAAATGCAGTGGCTGAATTTGATTGGTCCAACTCAAAATTGTATACATTTTCTTCAACTCAAAATGAATAGAATCTCATTGACCCTCTGTGCTCAGAATTAATATCCACCTATTTCTCATCCCGATTCTTTTCCGTTAGCCGGGCGCATCCACTAGGTGTCGATAATTACTATTCCCCCTCCAGGCCTCCATGGATGGTAGGGAAAGATGTAATTCTGGTGGAGTTTTATCGCCACCTAGTGGCTGCGCCCGGCTAATAGAAAAGTACCCTCATCCCATTTATTTTCAGCACTTTTTAAGCAAAAAAAAATCACTTAAAGGGATACTGTAGGGGGTCGGGAGAAAATGAGCTGAACTTACCCGGGGCATCTAATGGTCCCCCACAGACATCCTGTGTCCGTGCAGCCAGTCACCGATGCTCCGCCCCGCCTCCAGTTCACTTCTGGAATTTCTGACTTTAAAGTCAGAAAACCACTGCGCCTGCGTTGCCGTGTCCTCGCTCCCACTGATGTCACCAGGAGTGTACTGCGCAGACACAGACCATACTGGGCCAGCGCTGTGCGCTCTTGGTGACATCAGCGGGATCGAGGACACGGCAACGCAGGCGCAGTGGTTTTCTGACTTTAAAGTCAGAGATTCCAAAAGTGAACTGGAGGCGGGGCCGGAGCATCGGTGACTGGCTGCACCAACACAGGATGTCTGCGGGGGACCATTAGAAGCCCCGGGTAAGTTCAACTAATTTTCCCTTGACCCCCCTACAGTATCCCTTTAAGTTGTGCTTTACTTATGCTACGTACACACATGCGACAATGATCGTTCGTTGAGAACGACGAACGAACTTTTAATTGATGAAAGAACGACCTAAGTAAAGTTAGTTTTAAAAGGTGTGTAACGATCTGATCGTTAGAACGAACGTTACATCACGTAAAGCAACTATTGCGCCTGCGCATAAAAATGAGAAGTTTCACGGAGAAATTGTGAAATGCGCATGTCAAGTCTAGTACGAACGACCGTTTCAAACGATGTACTACTTTTGCAAACGATCGTCGTTGGTTAAAATCCGCTAAGACAGAACTTTCTTTTGTAGCGATTTGGCTCGTTCGTCGTTTGCTTTAATAGTCGGTGGTTCGTTTTTTGTAACGACCGTCGTTGGTAAAGATCGGGGAACGATCGTTACAAACGACTATAGTCGCATGTGTGTACGCACCTTTAGAGGAACTCCAGTGAAAATAATGTAATAAAAAATAGTGCTTCATTTTTACAATAATTATGTATAAATGATTTAGTCAGTGTTTCCTCCCCCTAATTTACATCCTGACATTTATCACATGGTGACATTTTTACTGCTGGCCGGTGATGTCGGTGGAAGGAGATGCTGCTTGCTCTTTTGGCAGTTGGGAACAGCTGCTATTACCCACAATGCAACGAGCTTCACAGACAGGAAACTGCCAGGACCATGGTCCTCACAGTTTCCTGTGGGAGGGGTTTCACCACATTATCAGCCATACAGAGCCCCCTGATGATCCATTTGTGAAAAGAAAAAGATTTCTCATGGGAAAGGGGTTATCAGCTACTGATTGGGATGATGTTCAATTCTTGGTCACTGTTTCTCTTTAAAGCAAATCTGTGATGGGGCATGTAATATACAGTAAAATCCCTGTTATCTGGAACTCTGGCAACCAGATGTCTCAACTAACCGGCATGCCTGAGGGGATAATGTGGACTTTGTTAGGTGGTTTTTAGGGTGGTTTGCAGGCTTTAAAATACTCACCGAGCCACCAGCGACGTCTTGTAGCCTTCCTGGCTACAATAATACTACAATAATGGCAGTAAGCAAGGTGAGAATTCACACTAGAAGTGCTTTTCTGAGCGCTTTGTGATTGATTAGCGCTTTTTAAAAATGTCTCCCATTCACTTTCATTAAAATCGCGGTAAAAATCGCTGCGAGCGCGTACGCGGAAAATTGCTGTGATTTTTACCTCGATTTTAATGAAATTGAAAGGGAGAAATATTTAAAAAGCGCTAATCAATCACAAAGCGCTCAGAAAAGCGCTTACAGTGTGCATCCGGCCAAAAAAGGAAAAAGTGAGATGATTTTTGAGAAGTTTTGTGAATCAACTCCAATTAGCCATAGAGGCTGACAAATGTATGTCTTTCCTCAATCTGTTCCTCTATATGCATGGAATAAAATAGTGTTTCAATATAAAGCCATTCAGATTAAAGCAAACCCAACGCGAAAATAAACTTCTGAGATAATGAATTGCATGTGTAATACAGCTAAGAAATAGAACATTAGTAGCAAAGAAGAGAGTCTCAAATTGTTTTGCAGCAGTTATCTATGCAAGAGAGCTTTTCTGAGCTAATTGACCCAGTCCTGTTTTCTGAAGCACTTAAAGGGAACCAGAGACGAAATAAAGAAAAGATTATATACATATCTGGGGCTTCCTCCAGCCCAATACGCACGGATCGCTCCCACGCTGCCGTCCTCCGCTGCCTGCAACTACGAGAACCGGCTCCCCGCTCTTCTGTCAGTCGGAGCCAGTCTAGCGTAGGAGAAGTGCGCTCTTGGCGTATCTCTCCAGCAGCCGCACTTCTCCTGCATAGCCTGGCTCCGATGACGTCAGTGACGGGAGCCGGTCCTCGTAGTTGAAGGCAGTGGAGGACGGCAGCATGGGAGCGATCCGTGCGTATTGGGCTGGAGGAAGCCCCAGGTATGTATAAAATCTTTTCTTTATTTCGTCTCTGGTTCCCTTTAAGGCTCATACACACGCTCAACAATGGTCTTTTAAATACACAATTATCAAACAACTTTTGTTGTTGAAGCAACCAAAAAAAGTTGTTATTATTCACACAACTGATAAGACGCAGTTCAAGTCAATCCAACAGTTGAATTGACTTGAGCTACGTCTTATCAGTTGTTTAAACAATAGCAAACAACTTGTTTTGGTTGTTTCAACAACAAAAGTTGTGTGATAATTGTGCATTTAAAAGACTTTTGTTGAGCATGTGTATGAGGCTTTAAACGGGCAAGAAAGCAAGAGCGGCAGCTTAAGATGAGGTTTTACTGCAGGAAAGAAAGAGGGGTCATTATTTCTGATTTGTTTTATAGCTTAACCTCCTGAGCGTTACGACGATCAGGAGGTGATGCAACTTTGTGCGCCGCCACCACCCCCCCCACCCCCACCCTCCGCTGAATAAATGTGCTGTAATACCTGCAAAACCTTCTGCTAGCACTAGGCTAGCTAGTAAATGAGTCCGTCACCCTCCGATCCCCGCCTCTCCCCCGTTTATACATTACCCAGCCTGGATCCAGCGATCGCGCAGCCTCCCCGGACAGCTCCGGTCTTCAGTATGGGGAGGATCGCACATGACGTCGCCGACGTCATGCGCAAACCCGATCCTCACCATAGAGAGTCCGGAGCTGTGCCGGTATGCTGCGCTATCGCTGGATCCAGGGAGGGTATTGTATAAACGGGGGGTTCGCATGGGAGGGGAGGTTTGCAGGACTCATTTGCTAGCTAGCCTAGTGCTAGCAGGTTTTGCAGGTAATACAGCACATTTATTCAGCAAGGGGCATTCAGAAGGACAGATAGCGGTATGCCCGACACAGTGTCGGGCATACCGCTAAAGAGGTTAAAAGACAGTGTGGTTTTAAAACTGCAAATATGCATGATGCAATGTTATGAAAAAAAACTATATAACTGAAAATAAAAATGAGACTTTTCTTTGCTACTAATGTTCTATTTATTATCTACACATGCAATTCATTATATCATAAGTTTTTTTGCTTCAGTTTTGCTTTAATGGGTCAAAGTGTGATTGAGTATAAATCTCTGGGAGCCATCTGATTGATCGGGTGTGTCTGAATGAGCATTTATTATATAAACCTGCCTGTACTAGAAGCAGTTGTTTTGGTCTGCAGGAAAAGGTCTTGGGGGAACATTCACACTGTGTGCGCTGCTTAACCCCTTCTGTACCAGCAGTCTCTGATCCCTTAAGGATACCACAACTGACATGTGGCATAATGAGATAGACATGGGTATGTACAGTGCCTAGCACACAAATAACTATGCTGTGTTCCTTTTTTTCTTTCTCTGCCTGAAAGAGGTAAATATCAGGTATTTAAGTGGCTGACTCAGTCCTGACTCAGACAGGAAGTGACTACAGTGTGACCCTCACTGATAAGAAATTCCCCCTTTTTTTATCTTTTTCTTGCTCTCAGAAGCCATTTTCTGCTAGGAAAGTGTTTTATAGTTGAAATTTCTTATCAGTGAAGGTCACACTGTAGTCACTTCCTGTCTGAGTCAGGACTGAGTCAGCCACTTACATACCTGATATTTAACTCTTTCAGGAAGAGAAAGAAAAAAAGGAACACAGCATAGTTATTTGTGTGCTAGGCACTGTACATACCCATGTCTATCTCATTATGCCACATGTCAGTTGTGGTATCCTTTAAAGAGACACTGTAACATCAAAAAGTTCCCCTGGGGGGAAGCCTCAGGGTCCCAATGAGGCTTCCCACGCCATCCTCTGTCCCATGGGGGTCTCGCTGCAGCCCTCCGAACAGCGGCCCGACAAATCCGTCAGCTTGTTCAATATTTACTTTTTCCAAGCTCCAGCGGGGGCGCTGTTGCGGCTTTCGGCTCCGAAGTAGACGGAAATACCCGATCTCAGTTGGGTCCGCTCTACTGCGCAGGTGCCGGAGACTTGTGACTGCGCAGTAGAGCAGACTCAACGGCGATCGGGTATTTCCGCCTATTTCGGAGCCGGGAGCCGCCACAGCGTCTGCGCAGGAGTCGGGAAGCTAAATATTTACATTGCCGCTGTACGGAGGGCTGCAGCGAGACCCCCGAGGGACGGAGGACGGCGTGGGAAGCCTCATTGGGACCCTGAGGCTTCCCCCTCCCGAGGTGAGTACCCCTCAGGGGAACTTTTTGATGATACAGGTTTTCTTTAAAGTGGACCCAAATTAAAACAAATACAAGATTTCAGAAATAAAATTGATTTTCTAAATTATAATAAATAGCAGTCCTTTTTCAGCTGCATTATGACAAATATAAAATATTTTACATTTATTGGTAATATGGATGCAAGAAAAAAAAATCAGATCATGAAGAGATGAGATCTGTATCCTACAGAGCCTTCCAAAGCGGGACACTGACAGGGGACAGGAAAGGCTGTATAGGGGAGTATCTGACTTTTGTATTTGCTACAGATTTGCTTGAAAGTGATGAAGCGATATGGAGGCTGACATATTTATTTCCTATTAAGCAACGCCAGTTGCCCGGCTATCCTGCTGATTCTCTGCCTCTAATACTTTCAGCCATAGACCCTGAACAAGCATGCAGCAGATCAGGTGCTCCTGACATTATTGCCAGATCTGACAAGATTAGCTGCATGCATGCTTGATTCTAGTGTGTGATTCAGACACTACTGCAGCCAAATCGATGGGCTGCCAGGCAACTGGTATTTTTTAAAAAGGAAATAAATATGACAGCCGCCATATTCTTCTCACTTCATTTGTCTAGGAGAAAACCTAGGCAAAAAGGTGAATTGAATAAGGGCCATAGGCCAAACTCAGAAGAAAAGGTTAACTGTATATGGACCAAAGTGTGAATGCACCCTAAAACATTATACTGTATATAATGTTAGTTTATGTTCTAGCAGGGGCTACCTGTACAGAATATTTACAAAGTTGATTGATTTTTTTTTAGCTGTCCTTTACAGTATCATATTTGGCAGAATGGCAGTGTGATATAGTTAATGGTACCTACCATATAAGTTGCTGGCTGGAAGCCTTGATTACTTTATGCTGTCCCTTCTAGTACAATTAGTGTTAATATAGTGGAGTCACTGTATTTCCTGTTGCATAGATGCCATTGGCAGAGATCTATGCTGTGGTCATGTTTGTCTCTCCATTTCAGCTCTTCAAATCATTATCACCATATCTAATTCAGTCTGCATCCCGAGTACATCTCTAGAAGCTGCCAGGTCACGTTCTTGCATTGCAAACACATGTAGAGTCCAGACAGTTGTAGAGAACAGCATTCTGGGATACGGTTCACATAGCTACCATCTGTCCCACATCAAGTATGTTAGAAAGGAGGAAGATAGCTCCAATAGAGCTTTATGAAGCTGCTCCCCCCCTCCCCCCCCCCCCTAATAAATAAAAATTCCATCATGTTTGGTTAGTGCCTAATACATGAAACTGGTATGGGCGAGACAACTTAAACCGGCGCAGGGAAATTTGGGCGCACCATGCGCTGCCATAGGCTGCAATGTGAATTATAGCTGTAGCAGTGCTCAGATGGTAATTTGGGCGCCGTCAAGTGTAATTTATCTACCAGCAATGGCTGGCAGCCGTATATATCTTTCCCCTGAGTCCATGGCGGCCTAGAGAGGGAATAATGTGTGTGCTCATTTCTGGCAGTCGCACCCTCTGAGCTTCCATACTTCCTTCTCCCGATCACCTGACATGCCTCAGGAGACAGAGGTATGCAGCATAGAGCCTGTAGCCGCAGGATGATCAGAGGAGACTCAAAGCAGTATTGGAGCATGTAAATATTAAACTGCTGCACTGCGCTACTCTGTGGAAGGGAGGAGCAGGCCAGCGACGGTCACTATAGTTACGTCACTCTATTTGATATCGTTAAGTGAATATTAAATTTAGTAAACAATTTGGCCCGTGACTTAGACTATGTTGTAGTTTTTGGCCCCTTACATGATTGAGTTTGACACCCCTGCTTTAAATCATGTTTTCATCTGGATCCTTGGCTTCCTGTGCTTAAAGATCCAGACATCCCTAGGGCCACATACACACATCAGACTATAGTCTTTTGAAAATGAAAGATCACAGACCAATCTTACCACCCTTCATGTAGTATGAGAGCCATACTCTACACAGTCTTTTCTATGGAGCTGAACTCAACATCAGACAGAAATCTTTGCAAGATGCTGCACACACAGATGCTGTAGACATTCAACAGATCAGTATCTGCAAAAGATCTGTTCCTGCCAAAAATCCATTCCTGCAAATTGCAATGATAGTCTATGAGATATGCAGATCATCATACACACGATACAACTATCATTGCAATTTGCAGGAATGGATTTTTGTAAGCGGATCGCAATGGAACCACTTACATGTGAACACTCTCATAGGGAATCATTGCACAAGCGCTTTTAGGGCGATTTCTGAAATCGCCAGCGCTTAAAAAAAAACCGCAAACGCTCATAGTGTGAACAAGCCCTTAGGGCTCATTCACACTTGAGCGTTTTGCCGGCGATTTTGGCAAACTGCTCAAACGCTAGCGCTTTTCAAAGCGCTAAGGTAATAAAAGTCTATGGGCCCATTCTCATTTCGGTGATTTGCGCTAATCGCCGCAAATCGCCCCAAAACACTAACCGCAAACGCGTAGCCTGCACCATTTTCAGTCGATTTCCTGGCGATCGCGTTTCAGTACTATAGAAGCGCAAAATGCGATCTCTGAAAAATCGCCAGGTGTAAATGGTGATTTTTTTTTTGTGTTAATCGCCAAAAAACGCCAGAGCAAAACTCTAGCAAAATCGCTAGCGTTTTGCGATCAGCAAGTGTGAATGGGCCCTTAGAGAGTATTGTCTATGTGCCCTTCTAACAGCCAATCAAGTATTCTGTTTGTAATATTTTCCTGAACTTTGAGCATCTGAAGTGGGGAGGAAAAAACATCATCTCCTGGTGTCCTTTACTGTATATTTCAGTTTTTAATGTTTTTTTAATGATAGATACAAAAAGGCATTGACAATTAAACGATATACATGAGCAAAACCAAGGAAACCATTTTCCACAATCAATAAGTACAAGGAAATGAGTATAGTCATCTATGACATATTGAATGAGCAGGGGAATATGTTCGAGATTAAACAGTCAAAACAGGCTAAATCAATTGAAGAAATATGAAGAATCATTTGATAGCAGCAACCATGAAACTGAAACACAATAAATAACTATAAAGGACATGAACAGAAAGTGGTGATCTGGCCAGGCAATGTTCCCTTACTGTATATTTCATACAATCTTAGGTGTCCCTCATTACTCAACCCAACTTCCCGTAAAAGCGAAGACGAGTAAATGTATTGCTAGGAAGGGAATTGTTACATGACCACATGTCTGTAGTTGATGTCTTTGTCTTTTATGCTTCCTGTCTCCTGCATGCCTGTAAACGTTCTCCTGTCTAACCTCATTGATCTTCAGTTGGGTCTCACGTAGCTGTTCTTACTGGTCTCTCTCTTCTCTCTTTTTTTTCTCTCTCGGCTTTCTACTAAACACAGAGCGAAAAGTGTCCTTCAGTCTGTCATTGCGAAGTTTCCATTTCTGAAGTTACAAGACCTCCCGCCATGCCAGTTCTTTATCCGAGAACTTAGTTGCAAGCATTCAGCACTAGAGCTGGAGATGAATGATCACCTTCCTTCCTTGAATCAAGGAGTTCAGTTGACGTGAAATGCAAAAAAGCAAAAAAATAAATAAATAATAAAATAAAAAAAAAAACACACCCAACAAGCGCTACAGGAGTAATAAAGAGTTTTTTTTTTCCTGCACTTTGCACTGTGGTAGTATTCCATTGGCCAGCTCAGGATGGACCTACAAGCACTCGAGGAAGTAGACTTTCAGAATCCTGATGACTTAGAAAATTCATCAAACTCTCTTTTATTCACAGAAGAAAATTATTTTGTTTGCTTTGTTTTTGTTTTGTTTTTTTCCTAGCAAAACCTCCCCCATGCTTCCTGGCTTAATCACAGCCTCATGTGATTCCCACGTTCTGCATGGTGACGTCCAGACCGGGCATCTGATAGCATGCTTATCATGCACACTGTGTCTTTGATCACGGCCACAGACGCTTCAATATACTCAGCACCTTCCTCTCGCTCTCATGTGTCCTCCTATATTTGGGCACCGTGCTAATAATAGTTGTGGAACTTTTTTCAGTTTTCTCCTCCTTAACCGGAGGCTGCCATAGAGTGCCATATTTTATGTGGCACATGTTGCCTTCATGGATGGAATTCGAGGGGGGACTGGCAATTTGCAGCCTGATGGGCAAAGTGGATTGTGCAGCCAGTTTTACAAGAGGTGGACTGGAAAGTATGAAAAAAAAATAACTGGTTACGATGTGACTAAGTTCCCGTGATTGTAAGATCTGTAATATGCTCCATGTCTACTTGGCAACTTTAGTCAAGTAGTGATTAGTGATGGTTATGTCTAGGAGAAACAATGGAGGAGCATGTTTAGTCAGGTGATACCGTAGCTATCCAAGTCTCTGATTTGCTAGTCATAATCATGTGCTAAAGCAGGATGTGATCACAGCTAATCAGAGCTTTGCAAATCTATCAGCTGATCAAACAAATCACATGCTTCTCCATGAGTTCTCCTAGACATGACTATCACTGATAGGTATATATCGAGCCGCCCATTGATGCTACAGGTAAACCTGCCATAAACAGCAACGCCTGCTGGTGAGATAACCGTTTAATTTTTGGCTTTTCTCTCAATTGTTAATTCATTTTTTGGTGCTTTCATACAATGTGCTTTAGTGGGAAAGCTCAATCACTTCACTTTTTTCTTCACTTTTAATTCCACAAACTGTGACTTTGTGGTACTGATCATTTTGATCAACAGTTTTCACTGAAAGGGAGCCTATAGTTATGTATGATGTCCCAATAAACTTTCTTGTTTTTATCATATTTGAGGCAAAATTGCTTTACTGTGTGACTGCAGTTACCAAACTGGCCAGTATTGTCAGAAAGGCAACGTATCCATTTATTTAAAGGGACTTCGAGCAGTGCAGTAACTATGGAAAGATGCATATCATTTTAAAGCTCTCGTTCTCCTCTTTCCAATGATATATAAACCGCCACCCTACGCCTTTCAGTTTTCGTTATTTTCGTAATTGAAATCACGGCCGCCATCTTGGATTTCTTATTCAGCATTGTATTATGCAGGACGACACTTTCCCCAGTGTGGGCAGCTACATTCAGTGCAATACAATGAAATATAAGGAACAAGGGGGATATAATTACAAACATCATGCCGGGAGGTGTGAGGATATAATTAATTAGTTGTGGGTATGCTTAAAGGCATACCCACAGGCACTGCTTGGAGTCCCTTTAATGCTATCCGCAAATAGGGATGGTCATTGAGATTTTAAAGTTGATGCAGGATTATGCAAATATATTTGTATGCAAATTTATGCAGCTTGAAAATCCTTCCGAGGTAGGATGCAATTGGTGCATATTTTAATATGTATAAATTTGCATCAGCTACATCAACTTAAAATGTTTTGCATCTCATTGACCATCCCTAAAATTGAAAAGTTACATTGCTAATAATATTGTGCAGTCTGATGATACATTTTTTTTGTTTGTACTGTATGTATGTTGTTTTAAAGGGACCCCGGGCAGAGGATTAAAATGAAAATCTCTACTTACCTGGGACTTCCTCCAGCCCCTCGCAGCCCACAGGGTCCCCCGACGTCAGTTAGGTGCACAACTTCTGCTGAAGTCATGTACAACTGTGCCGAAGTCGTGCACCTAACTGAACCACCAGCGGGACTGCGGAGGGAACCCAGAGGATGCCGAGAGACCTCACCGGCTACAGGGGCCTGGAGGACGCCCCAGGTAAGTTCAGATTTTCATTTTAATCCTCTACTCGGGTTCCTTTTAATTATTTTTGAATGATCACTGAAGAATGGGACTGTTGCTTTCCCAGCATCCTCCTCT
This sequence comes from Hyperolius riggenbachi, assembly GCF_040937935.1. Lineage (NCBI taxonomy): Eukaryota > Metazoa > Chordata > Amphibia > Anura > Hyperoliidae > Hyperolius > Hyperolius riggenbachi. The sequence continues at coordinate 438,694,319 of NC_090649.1, forward strand.
CTATATAAAAACAAGAGTGGCCTATGATGTACTTGTCCGCCATTCCAGTCCTCCCTTGATTTAATATGTTAAGGCACTAAAACCTAATGTAGCAAGAAAATTGCTTCTTTTTTTAATCCTTCTTTTGGAAATCGTCATCGATGGACAATATTACTGCACTGAGGATGATCAAAAGAACTTTAATGTACGTTTGTCTGGCATAATCAGTTGCATAATCCGCTGTAGGGGAATTGTCTCGATAGGTATCAATTTTGGGATTTTTTTTATATACACATATATATATATATTACGGATGCCACATTTTAATCTGGTTGACTGATTTGCTGCGTGGGCTCAGCTCTGAAGGGGGCGCCATTCGCAGTAACGGAGTAAAGGTAAGCGTGACTGTAATTATAGATGAGTGTGAAATTCTTAAGGACGTTTTATTGTAACCGTGGCAACGATAAACCTCTCCTCCTCCAGCCCTAATTTAAACGATTGTCTTAATACTGTTGTTTTTCACGTGTGTCTGAATGATTTTAAACTTAAAAATGACGTTTAACACAAATGGGACGATTTCACTTTTTTTCCTTCTGTGTTATTAAACCATTTTCTTAAATACTTTTGCTTTGTGGTTTTATTTGACCTCCACTTTGGATGTCTGTGAATTTGTACTGAAGAATGGTAACCTGTGGCTTAAAGCATACCTGAAGCAAAAAAAAGTTGTGGTAACTCAGTATGGGGAAGCCGCTGTATGTTCCTGGTGCCCACCATTACAGGGACCCTTTGAATCAAGGCTGGATTACCCACTAGGCAACACAAGCAATTGATTGTGGCCCCAGTTAGTCTAAAGGGCACCACCAGCCGTGATGTTGTTACCTGCTGGGGTCCAAATCTGCTACTGTGCCTGGGGCCCCATTTGGCCTTAATCCGTCTCTGCTCTGAATATATTTGACGAGCATGCCAGATATCTTGGACTACACAATAAGCTATGGTCCACTGTGTGGTCTAACACCTTTTTCCACTGCCAGTATTAAAGTCAATCTGAAGCTCTGGAAAGATAGGGAGGTAGTTGGGCAGGGAAGAGAGGGCAAGAGAAGGTTTTTTCAGCATAGATTTTATGAGGGCTTGTTTGAGTGTGGATGCTAAGATGCCTTTGGAGAGAGAAAAGTTGGAGAGTGCTTAAGGCAGGTGTAACGTTAGAGTATAGGTGAGTTATGAGGTGAGAGTGAGGCAGGGAACACACTAGGCAGAAACGCTAGCGTTGCGTAAAACGCAACGTTTATGCGTGTTTATGCATATAATGTTATTCAATGGGCCACATAAAAAAGCATGTGTATGCGTTTTGTAATATGCGTTTTTAAAAAACGCTGGTTTTGTTGCATACTTTTCAAAAATGCATATAATGAAAGTCAGTGGTGATGCAGAGGTATTGTGTTTTGAATGCATTTTTATATGTTTTTTTTTTTAATTTCCGCTTCCTGTTGACTTCCAATTGGTTTGCATAAAACGCATTAAAAAAAGCATACAAAACGCATATGCGTTTTGTACATGTGAACTGCAAACGCACTAAAATGCATGCAAAACGCATGTGCGGGGAAAAACGCAAATGCACTGAAAAAGCACATGATAGAAAACGCGACCTTTCACACGCTGACAAGTGTGCACCCAGCCTGAATGGGATCCAGGGGGCATGTTGTAGGATGAGATTTAGAGAGGAAGACAGTGAGTTTAGGTAGCGGTGAGAAGATGGTTAGGGAGGATATAAGGTTTTGCGTTTGTATGGATGGAGGAGGTGATTTTTTTTTTTTCCGCTAAAGAAGCAGACAAAGCGCTCAGCTGAGATTCAGGGAGTGGAAGGTGGAGGTGGGGGCCGGAGGAGTGAGTTGAATGTAGCAAAGAATAGTTTTGGGTTGTAGGACTGTGAGGAGATTAAAGAGGAAAAGTATGAGTGTTTGGCTGCTGAGAGGGCCTGTCTGAGTGTATGTAAGTCTCTTTGTAACACTGGAAGTGCTCAGGAATATCATGTTATAGCCACCACTGTTCAGTTATCTGGAAGTGGTCTTCCAGTAGTTTGAGCTCCTCATTAAGTGAGGGTTGTCAATTGGCCTGGTGACATTAGACCGTGGAGGAGGGAGCAACAAAGGCTGAAGTTATGGTGTTGTAATAATAATGAGCAGCTGCTAGCTTAGGGTCCGTAAAGAAGGGTAGAGGATACAAAGGTTCAGGGCCGGGCCGAGGCATAGGCTGGAGAGGCTCCAGCCTCAGGGCGCAGTGTAGGAGGGGGCGCAGAATTCATTCAGCTGTCATTCCTAATTGTGTTTGAAGCAGAAAGAAATAATAAAAGGGGATACATGGCAGTGACTGCAAGCCAGATAACTAGAGATTAAAGGAAAACTTAAGTCAAAAAAAAAAAATGACATTTACTCACCTGGGGCATCCCTCAGCACCCCGAAGCTGGATGGTGCCCTCGCAGCCCCGCTCCGATCGTCCTGTCCCCGCCGGCGGCTACTTCCGGTTCGGCGACAGCCGCCGACAGGCTGGGAACGCGGCTGTTTTTCCGCGTTCCCAGCCGCTGCTATCACCCTCTATGCTGCTATAGCGTATATATATAAGGCAAAAATCCTTTTTTTTTTAATTTTTTTTTTTGTGTTTCATGTAAAGCTACCAGAGTGGTAGCTACATGAAACACCACTAGAGGGCGCATGTGTCCCTCTAGTGCGATCGTTGCCGGCATCAATAGCAAACAGGGGAACGCGTATATAACGCGCTCCCCTGTTTGGCTTCTCCTGTCGCCATGGCGACGATCGGAATGACGTCATGGACGTCAGCCGACGTCCTGACGTCAGACACCTCCGATCCAGCCCATAGCGCTGCCCGGAACTCATTGGTCCGGGCAGCGCAGGGCTCTGGCGGGGGGGGGCCCCTCTTGCGCCGCTGCGTACGGGCGATCGCCGCAGAGCGGCGGCGATCAAGCTGTACGCGCGGCTAGCAAAGTGCTAGCTGCGCGTACAGCATTTTAAATGGAGCAAATCGCTCCATCAGGGGCTGAGATATCTTCCTGCGCGGCATAGCCCGAGCTCAGCTCGGGCTTACCGCCAGGAAGGTTAAGGTGTTGGGGAGGTTGTGGGCCCTGTGGCGCCTCTTAGTCTAATAGCAATCAGTGTGTGACGGCTGGGGTGGGAGGGATGGAGGGGCGCACTTTGGTGTCTCAGCCTTGGGTGCTGGGGGACCTTGTCCCGCCTCTGCAAAGGTTGATAATGTTTGGAGGTTTGGAGATTGCGAATGTTTCTGAACATGTGCATAGAAGTCTGGCGTGGGGATGTGTGGAAGGATGTTGAATTTGAACAAGTCACAAATAAGATGAAGTCATCTTAAGGGGCCCATACACTTAACGATTTTCCCGCCGATATACAGCAGATTCATCACTGTGATCGAATTTGCTGTGAAATCATTGCGCAAACGCTGACCAAACGATCGATTTCCGTCCAAAATCGATCATTCCCATCGATCCATCAGTGCGGAAGATTTTGCTTGATCGCCGGCAGGTCGGGAGTGCGTCGACATCGGTGTTCGAATGTCCCAACGCTAGCGGCAATACATTACCTGTTCCACCGGCGCATGTCCCCGCTCTCTCCGCTGTCCCTTCTCCGTGCTGGGCTCCGGCTGGCTTCACTTACTTCCTGTCCCAACAGGACGTTTAAACAATAGAGCGCCCTCTACTGTTTAAACTTCCCCTAGCAGGAAGTAAAGTGAAGCTGGAGCCCTGGAGCCCAGAGTGGAGAAGAGACAGCGGAGACCAGGGGACTTGCGCCGGCCGGATCAGGTAATGTATGCGGGGGGCGGCAGCAGCTCCACAGATTGTGAATCGGTTTCAGTGAAATCGATTCACAATCTGTTTGCAGAAAAGGCAGCCATACAATCCCTCTCTGATCAGATTCGATCAGAGAGGGATCTATCTGTTGGTCGATCTGATGGCAAATCGACCAGTGTATGGCCACCTTTATTTTGACCAGATTAAGCCCAGATTCGATTCACTTTTTTTCCCTAATTTTTAAAAAAAACCTGAGATGAATGTAATATGGAGGCTGCCATATGTTTCCTTTTAAACAATACCAGTTGCCTCACAGTCTTGCTGATATTTATAGCATCAGTAGTGTCTGAATCACAAACCTGAAACAAGCATGAAGCTACTCTTGTCAGAAGCATCTGCATGCTTGTTCAGGGTTGAGGCTAAAATTATTAGATGCAGTGGATGAGAAGGACATCCATTGTGTAAATGGCAGGACATCTATTTCCTTTTACACAATGCACAATGGATGTCAGCCCTCATATTCCATGCAAGAACAAGAAGTTTTAAATCAGGATGATACCATTTATTGGCTAACTACAAATGAATAAGAATAAACAAGCTTTCGGCCTTGCAGCCTTCGTCAGGTTTACATCCTGTTAGTTTGCAAGCTGATGGTACAGACAGCTTATATACATGCAACATCAAAAGGGAAAACAGATATTTTTTTCAAGCATAAATACGTCATTAAGATGCCTTAACCTTCCTGGCGGTAAGCCCGAGCTGAGCTCGGGCTATGCCGCGCAGGAAGATATCTCAGCCCCTGATGGAGCGATTTGCTCCATTTAAAATGCTGTACGCGCAGCTAGCACTTTGCTAGCCGCGCGTACAGCTTGATCGCCGCCGCTCTGCGGCGATCGCCCGTACGCAGCGGCGCAAGAGGGCCCCCCCCCGCCAGAGCCCTGCGCTGCCCGGACCAATGAGTTCCGGGCAGCGCTATGGGCTGGATCGGAGGTGTCTGACGTCAGGACGTCGGCTGACGTCCATGACGTCATTCCGATCGTCGCCATGGCGACAGGAGAAGCCAAACAGGGGAGCGCGTTATATACGCGTTCCCCTGTTTGCTATTGATGCCGGCGACGATCGCACTAGAGGGACACATGCGCCCTCTAGTGGTGTTTCATGTAGCTACCACTCTGGTAGCTTTACATGAAACACAAAAAAAAAAATTTAAAAAAAAAAGGATTTTTGCCATTTTGGCAAAAAAAATTAACCGCCAGGAGGGTTAAAGAGAACCCGAGGAGTGTTTAAAAAATGTTATCTGCATACAGAGGCTGGATCTGCCTATACAGCCCAGCCTCTGTTGCTATCCCAAACCCCACTAAGGTCCCCCTGCACTCTGCAATCCCTCATAAATCACAGCCGTGCTGTGAGGCTGTGTTTACATCTGTAGTGTCAGTCTCAGCTGCTCCCCCGACTCCTGCATAGCTCTGGTCCCTGCCCCCGTCCCTTCCCTCCAATCAGCAGGGAGGGAAGGGATGCAGGCAGGGACTGGAGTTCTGCAGGAGGCGGGGAGAGCAGCAGACTGACACTATAGAGATAAACACAGCCAGCTCTGACAAGCTGTTTGTCAGCAGCGTGGCTGTGATTTATGAGGGATTGCAGAGTGCAGGGGGACCTTAGGGGGGTTTGGGATAGCAACAGGCTGGGCTGTATAGGCAGATCCAGCCTCTGTATGCAGATAACATTCTTCAAACCCACCTCGGGTTCTCTTTAATACAAACAGACCATCTAAATGGGGTAAGATAAGGATCCTTGTTTACTCCATTGCTCACAGACCTGGATCAATCCTAATACCAGGTCTGTGAGCAATGGAGTAAACAAGGATCCTTATCTTACCCCATTTAGATGGTCTGTTTGTATTAAGGCATCTTAATGACGTATTTATGCTTGAAAAAAATATCTGTTTTCCCTTTTGATGTTGCATGTATATAAGCTGTCTGTACCACCAGCTTGCAAACTAACAGGATGTAAACCTGACGAAGCTTGTTTATTCTTATTCATTTGTAGTTAGCCAATAAATGGTATTCATCCTGATTTAAAACTTCTTGCTTTTACTGATGGCTAACACGGTACAATACCCTACTGCTACTTTCATGCAAGAAATTACTCAAAATAAGTCGTCACACATTTATCTTCATTTGATATAATGTTTCAATGAAATTCTCACATGCTGATTTCTGCAGATATTTTGCAGAGAAATCCTGTAAGAAAACTAGAAAATAGCGGGGTGAATCAGGACCAAATCTTTTGCTTGACATCAAAAGCGTTCTGTCCATTGTGTGCTGTGTTGCTACTGACAATCCCACAAGTGATTCTGGCCACACAGATATACAACACAGACCACACTAAATATGGAATCCGAGCCGGATCATTCACAAGGCGACCCTAGGCAGTTGCCTGGGACCTGGAGACTGTCCAGGGGCCTAGTGGATGCTACTGCCCACCAAATCTTACGAAAAAGGCCAACCACACGCCTCCTAATCTCACAGTAGCGTTCTGCCCATGCGCAGCACAGGAAAATTGCTACTGTACATGTGCACAATGTTCCAAGCGGTGGGAGCGCGATCAGGCTTGGAGCTGCGCATGTGCAGTATCCTCTGACTGGCCACAACTGGCCAGCTTTGAGATCACTGGAGGGTCGCAGAAGGACAGCACGGGCGCAGAATGACTGCAGGGGGCTGTAAGAAGCCACATGTAAGTAAAACTGTTTTGTTTTTTTGTCTTAAAGCCAATGGGAACCGCTAAATAAAAAAATAAACCAGATACTTGTCTACGGCAGGGAAGGCTCTGGGTCCTAATGAGTCTTCCCTCTTCTCTCTTGGTGCCCGCGGTGCTGCGCTGCCCCCGGGAGCAGTATTTGACTAAATTGGTCAAATACTGCTCCTTCCACCGGCGAAGCTGACTTCGGAAAGTCTTCGGAAGCCCTAGTACTCCTGAAGATGGGCCGCTCCATACTGCGCACGCGCTAGCGTCCTCTATCGCACCTGCGCAGTATGGAGCCACCTGTCTTTGGGAGGACTCGGCTCCCAAAGACTTCCGAAGTCCCCGGCGGCAGGGGATTTGAACGGGGGAGCCAGCGCTGCACCGAGGGCACCGGCAGAGAAGAGGGAAGGCTCATTAGGACCCAAGACCTTCCCTCTCCTTAGGTAAGTATCTGGTTTCTTTTTTTATGTAGCTGTTCCCATTGGCTTTAAAGAGACTCTGAAGCGATAATAAATCTCGCTTCAGAGCTCATACTTAGCAGGGGCATGTGTGCCCCTGCTAAACCGCCGCTAAACGGGGTTCCCTTCACCCCCAAACCCACCCCCCTGCAAGACTTGGTCGTAAATCTTCCCTTCCTGGAGGCAGGGCTAACGGCTGCAGCCCTGCCTCCAGTCGCGTCTATCAGACGCGCATCGCCGCCTCTCCCCCGCCCCTCTCAGTGAAGGAAGACTGAGAGGGCGGGGAGAGGCGGAGATACGCGTCTGACAGACGCACGTGGGGCAGGGCTGAGGCGGTTAGCCCTGCCCCAATGCGGAAGCGTTCCCCCGCTTTATGGAGGGAATTTGGGGGTGAAGGGACCCCCGTTAAGCCGCGGCATGGCGGCGGTTTAGCAGGGGCACACATGCCCCTGCTATCTATGAGGTCTGAAGCAAGATTTATTCTCGCTTCAGACTCTCTTTAAAGGGAAGGTCCAAACAAAATAAAAAAATGTTTCACTTACCTGGGGCTTCTACCAGCCCCATGCAGCCATCCTGTGCCCTCGTAGTCGCTCACTGCTGCTCCAGTCCCCCGCTGGCAGCTTGCCGACCTCGGAGGTCGGCGGGCCACATTGCGTACATTTTTACGCATTCCCGCTAGTGCGGGAACATTAACACATACAATTTTACGCAGTAATGCGTAAAATTGTATGTGTTAATGTTCCTGCACTAGCGGGAATGCGTAAAAATGTACGCAATGCGGCCCGCCGACCTCCGAGGTTGGCAAGCTGCCAGCGGGGGACTGGAGCAGCAGTGAGTGACTACGAGGGCACAGGATGGCTGCATGGGGTTGGTAGAAGCCCCAGGTAAGTGAAACTCATTTTTTTATTTTGCTTGAACCTTCCCTTTAAAGGACTTCCAAGGCAAAATATGTAATGTATTTTTTATTCACCTGGGGCTTCCTCCAGCCCATCACCACAGCCCCGGTCCTCTTCGGTGTCCACGCCGGCTACCCGCAATGATGGCGACCCGCCGGCAGGGTCAGCTCTACTGTGTGAGTGTCTGCGCATCCACGTAATCTGTTACACACTGTGCCTGCGCACAACTACTGTGCAGGCATAGTACGTGCCAGATGATGTGGATGCACGCAGGCTCAGAAGAGCCGACCCCACCACCAGCCATGATCATTAAGGCCGGCCAGCAAGGACACCGAGGAGGACCGGGGCTGCGTCAAGGGATGGAGACGGTTGCAAGGGGCTGGAAGGTGAGTAAACAATGCATTACATATTTTGCCTCAGAAGAAGTTATTCCGTTATTTTCTGTATGGAACATAGCACATGTGAAAGTAAAGGGCTACCGGCAGCTAGTGGTTGACATAATAGCTGAAAATGGGAACTGAAAATACATCATACTCTGTTGCTAACACGGCCTTCCTCTTAACTTCACAATATTTTTATCATAACATTAAAAGAAACAGAGAAAGGAGGAAACCGTTTACAAGGAACATGCGATAGATGATGTGACACTATGAATATGTGAATGGAACAATACAGATCTTTAGACATATGTTAAACCTTTCAAAACCTGTGATCACAAATATATAATAACAATAAAGTATTGCTTCTGTGATCTAACAAAACAGGCCTCTTTCACATTAGGAATCGCAAAATGCTAGCAAAATCACTAGCGTTTTGCAAAGCGATATTTCACTGTACGGGGGAGCAATTTTAGAGCAATTGCATTTTGCGATTCTAACATTGACATGCAATTGAAAATCACTAAAAAAAATGCTGCATGCAGCGCTTTTGTGATCTCAGCGATCGCTAAGTGTGAACACTGCCATACGCATTACATTGCAGTAGCGTTTTTCAAAACACTAGGGATTGCCAGCGATTGAAAAAGTTACTGAAATCGCTAGAACACTGCAGTGTGAATTAGACCTCTGAGATGGAAGGCTGAACTGTGTGTCTGTCAAGCAGTTCAGCCTCCCAGCTGCTGTCCACCATTGAGATTCAATGTAACGACTTGATCACTACAGGTTGTGTTCCTCTTATGAACCAGAGCAATTTTCACCTTTCAGTGCTCCTCACATTCATTCGCCAATAACTTAACACTACTTATCACACAAAAATAATCAACATGTCTTTGTTTTTTTTCTGTCCTGTTCCTTATTTCTCAGTTTTCAGCCATTCTAGTTTAAAAATAAAATGTACTGATGTGGATATAACTCACACATTTTAATTGCCCATTTGTCCCGGTTAGAACAATGTTTAAATTATGTCCCTAGTACAATGTATGGTGACCATATTTTATTTGGAAATAAAGGTGTATTTTTTTTCAATTTTTCATTTGTTTAACTATACCACTAATTGCATGCCCTTATTTGCAAAAATAACAGTAAAATACCCTCATCACATACATATTAAAAAAGTTGTATTTTTTTTTTTTGTGTATGTGTTTTATTTTTGGTAACTATGGGAGAGTGGGGAGGTAAGGGTTTTTTATTTAATGTATTGTGTGTATTTTTACTATTTGGGTACTAGATGTTGCACAAACTTTATTTATGTGTACTGTGAACAGTACAAAGAAAATAATGTGTTTGTTTTTACTTTCACTTTGTCAATGACCACTTACATCTCACTGATGCTGGTGATCATTGATTACAGGCACTAACGGCAGTGATGGGAGCGCGCACGAGCTCAACATGTATATCTACGCCCCTGATGCTAAGATGAAGTCTCTAGGTGTGTAGATATACTGTACAGAATCTGGCAACAGGTTAAATGCAGCAGAATAGGAGCAGTTGTAAACACCACACTTTTCAGTGCTTGACATGCAGTGGTCTTACTCCATGGCAGAAAACCACGACATCTCATGTCTGAGCACGGCTGTGAGTCTGTGGGAGGGGCCCGACTTGTCAACCACCGGTACAGAGTGCTAACAAGCACAGTAAATTGTAATAAGGAAGTGTGCAGCCAGACCAAGATTCCCCACCATGAGGACTTTAGGCCATGCCCCTGATTAACTTAACTGGTACTGTGAGAGAAGATGACACTGCAGCCTGAGTCCTTAGCACAATAGAGGTAAAATGCAGCCACTGAAAACGGGTCAGAGGAAAAGAGGAGAAGGGGTGCACTAGGCATATTATGCCATATCCCATATGGAAGCAGCATCCTCTGGGTAAAAATGCTTTTAGCAATCAGCCCAAGAGGTGTCAGCAGGGAAGAGGGACCCTCCTAAAAAAGGGTAAGGAGTCTATTTAAGATAGACAAAAATATAGACAAGTTTTAAGAAACATGCTTTCTGAATGATGCATGGGTGCAATAGGTTTGAGGACGGATAAAAAAATGGCGGGCGATGTTCAACAGGCAAAATTATTAATTTCCTATAGGGTGTTGGAGGGGTGGAGCTAACCCAGGAAGTGTGATGACATGGAGGCACCAGGGAAAGGGGCCTTACACAGGTGACAGGAATAGACTCCCTAGTATATGGATCGGAGTGAGGTACACACGTGAGAGTGTTGGGGAGGGGAAATACTGGGAGGGAATGGGTGACAGAAGTCTGGGAAGAAAGAGGATAAAGCAAAGAATGACCCTGGAGTTGACAAGCTGGTGGCTCCCCAGAACCGGGGATTAACATGCTTCGGGGGGGGGGGGGGGGAGGGGTGGTTCCATGAAATTCAGCCTGTGTGCCCGGATTGTTACGAAAGCTTTGTTTTTTTTCCTTGTACTAAGAACATAAGTTCTTCCATTCTTTGAATGTGATCTAATTCTTGGAAAGCATCCACCATTGAAGGAGTCTGCAGGGATCTCCACAGGCTGGCTATTACAGCTTTGGCTGTGGTAAACGTCGCGATGAGGGATTTTTGGATCCCGGGAGTGGCAATAAGCAAGAAACATGGCATAAGCCATTGTGTTGTTAGGGTCGTATTTTCTCCCTTGTCTTTAGACCACAAACTGTTAATGGAATCGCATTTCCACCAGATACAAGCATGGTACCCACAACTTTGTGGCAGCTCTGTGACATGGCTGGCTTTATTTTATGGAGAATGGCTAAAGCGTGAAATCACCATGCATGCAGCTTCCTGGCTGTTAGTCACGATAGAATATTTCTGTGTTAGGTCTAGGCCTTCTGGTCACTCTGCTCGGGTGAAGTCTCTGCCCAGTTCCCTCTAGCTATGTGTTGGGTTACAGTAATGGAAGCAGCTGTCTTCAACGCTGGTCATATTTATACTGCAGACATAACCATCCTTTGTTTACTCAGAACAGGTGGAGGGCAGCTGATAGTGTCAGCAATAAAGCTTAGTGCTTTTGAATATTACAGTGATGGGTCATGTATGCTCAGGCATGTATTTCCACACATTACGGTAATTCTTATACACAGTACATGAAAATCCCCTCACAGCCAGAAAGAGGTGTGCTGGAACTCTATACAATAGTCAGAGCTCAGAGCACTGACAGGCCTGGGGAATAGGTGGGGGAAAGCCAGTGAGACGGCTTTGAGAGGTGGGGCATTACACAGGAGTTCCTCTCCTGCTTCCAATCATTTTTCTGATCGAATTTGTACAGAAGTGATCGAAAAATTGATCAGAAAAAAATGAGCGGACATGTCTGTCTATTTCACCCATCTATCTGACGGGAAATTGCATGGTGTATACCAAGCATAAGAGTCCTTAAAGTGTACCAGAGATGGTACACTGATTCTTATTTATACTTACCTGGGGCTTCCTCCAGCCCAATGAGCACTGTGTCCTCCCTCACCTTTCTGTTCAGCCCGTTAAGGACTCCCGGTAAGCCGGTCAGTCGCCGCCTGTCATGGGCTTCTGCTCCTGCACGGCTGCGCTCCCGTCCCCTGGAGTGTGCTGCACAGAATGTTCCAGGCCGCGGGAGCGCGATGAGGGGTGCACGACCGGCTGAGCATGCACACAAGCTTGCGACTGACCGGATCATCGGGAGTCATAGTGACAGAGGGGCCGAACAGGGTGGTGAAGGAGGCCACAGTGCTCATGGGGCTGGAGGAAGCCCAACGTAAGTATAACTAAGGGCCAGTGAACCATCTCCGGTTCATTTTAAAGCAATCTTGAAGTGAAAATAGCTGATAAGATAAACAACTGTATCTAATGTCTGAATCCTACATAGGACTTTCCTGGAAGTGTAATTTTGGTTTAGTGTTGATAGAGGAAAATTACTGCAGTTTCTTAAGGTAGCCATACACTGGCTCGATTCCCGGCCGTTTCGACAGCAGATTCGATCCTGGGATCGAATCTGCTGCCAATCGTTCGCGGTAAACGCAGCCGCCGATCCGATTCCCTCCCGGAATCGGATCGGTCCGTCGATCGCGCCGTGCGTGAAATTACCCTCGATCGCCCGCGGGTAAAGTGCGCATCGCTAGCGGCGGCCGATCCGATCAGGTATAAATTACCTGAGGCTGGCTCCCGGGCGTCTTCTCCGTGCTGCACGGCTCTGTTCCGGCTCCATCCATCCCGGCGCTTCCTGTGTCACTGCAGTGACCAGGAAGTTCTAATAGAGGGCGCTCTATTTGAACTTCCTGATCACGGAGTAACACAGGAAGCGCCGTAATGGATCCGGAACAGAGCCGTGCAATGCGGAGAAGATGCCCGGGAGCCAGCGTCAGGTAATGTATACGGGGGGTGGGGGGGGGACAGGCGGCAGGAGCAGCTCAGCAGATGGTGAATCGGTTTCAGGCTGAAATCGATTCACAATCTGTTTGCAGTAAAGGCAGCCATACGATCCCTCTCTGATCAGATTCGATCAGATAGGGATCTGTCAGCTGGTCGATCTAATGGCACATCGACCAGTGTATGGCTACCTTAAAGAGGAACTGTAACGACAAAACGGCCCCTGGGGGGTACTCACCTCGGGTGGGGGAAGCCTCAGGATCCTAATGAGGCTTCCCACGCCGTCCTGCGTCCCTCGGGGGTCTCGCTGTAGCCCTCCGTACAGCTGTGACGCAATATTTACCTTCCTGGCTCCTGCGCAGGCGCTCTGATGCCTCTCGGCGCCGAAGTAGGCGGAAATACCCGATCACCGTCGGGTCTGCTCTACTGCGCAGGCGCAAGTTTCCGGCGCCTGCGCAGTAGAGCGGACCCGACGGAGATCGGGTATTTCCGTCTATTTCCGTGCAGAAAGTCGCCACAGCGCCCCCGCTGGAGCCAGCAAAGGTAAATATTGAACTGACAGTCGGCACAGTCGCCGGCTGTTCGGAGGGCTGCGGCGAGACCCCCGTGGGACAGAGGACGGCGTGGGAAGCCTCATTAGGATCCGGAGGCTTCCCCCACCCGAGGTGAGTACCCCCCAGGGGATCTTTTTAATGTTACAGAGTCTCTTTAAGTGTTAATTGAACTCTTCCATGACAAATTTTAAGCAGGGGTTTTGTGACCTCTAATTAGTTATGAGTGAGAGTTAGGGTGCGTACAGACATGCGACTATAGTCGTTTAAAACGATCGTTACCGACGGCATTGCCCGACGATCGTTCGTAAAAAGTGCACGAACGATCGTTAAAACGACCGACCAACGAGATATGTCGTTGGTAAAGAACGATCCATTCTGCCAGATCTTTTCCAACGACCATCGTTCAAAAAGTAATGTCTGTACAACGATCGGTCGTTGATCGTTCGTTCTCAAAGCTTTGCACATGCTCAAACAGTTCTTTTTGACACTTGTGTTTGAAATCAGTTTATAAATCATGTTGCGCACGCAATGCTCGTTCCAAGATCGTTCGTACACGAACGATGTTCAAAGTAGCCTTTCTTCAAACGATCATCGGCCGATACCTCCTTTAACATCGTTCGTCGTTCAGAACGAACGATCGTTATCGTATGTCTGTACGTACCCTTACACTACAATCTAGCAGAGAAACTGACATTCAGTGCCCTGGATTCTTAACAGTTTGTCTAAAAAGAAAAAAACAGCAAGGTTCTATGTAGGATTCAGACTGTACATACACACTTATCTCTTCGTGTCACTTCAGGGTCCCATTTATACAGTATTTACCAGTCTCCAAAAGAAGTCAGTCTAATGTTTCTGCTACGCTCCTACAAAAGAAAAAAGGCCAGTTTTGCCAAATCCCATGTCTACGTTTTTGATTTACCTAATTCCCACCCCTTTGAACTAAAAGGTGGTATCGCCAGCTTAAACTTTTCCTTTTTTCAGCAGGACTACGAAGGTTCTAGTGATGTCATCACACTGGGAGTTCTAAAGCAGAAGCCTGGGGTGATAGTGTTTTCCACTCGCCCCTTTCAGTCACCAATAAGAGGCGTAGCAGACACACACGCCAACCCCAGCATATCAAGTGTCAGGGTGCGATTGCGATTAAGTGACACCAATGTAAAAGATGGATAAAGTGAGTAGAGCTACTGATCCAGTACAATTCCGGAAGACATGTTCCGTTTTTAATTATGCCAGTCATCCCCCCCCCCCCCTGCTGCTTACTGCTTCTACAAACAACAAACAATCTCCCTGGCGTTTCCGGATTATAGTGTAATTTTTTCACATGCTTTTAGACGCTATAAATCATACCGCTAGATAGATCTGTGGCAGCCCTGCACATTACACAGCTTCCATGGATCCAACTCGGGTTACCGCTTTGAGCTGTGGATTTCCATCATGTGCCTGACTCGAGATTAACGCTAAGGAGGTTAAAAGACAACTTAAGTGAGAAGAGTATGAAGGCTGCCATATTCATTTCCTTTTAAACCATACCAGTTGCCTGGCAGCCCCGATCTATTTGGCTGCACTATTGTTGGAATCACACCAGAAACAAGCATATAGCTTATGTCAGATCTGACAATGTCAGGAACACCTGATCTGCTGCATGCTTGTTCAGCGTCTGTGGCTGAAAGTATTAGAGGCAGAGGATCAGCAGGGCAGCCAGGCAACTGATATTGCTTAAAAGGAAATGAATATCTCAGCCTCCATGTCCCTCTAGTTACAGTTGTCCGTAAAGGTGCCCATCAAAAATACAATAGTGGTACAATCTTACCAAATGTATCTAGCAGAAGGGTAACCTCAGTAAATACAATACTTTGGCTATTTAGGTTGTCCTTCATATTACATATGCAGTAAGACTGTACAATCAAAATTGTATCATTAATGGGCACCTTTAGGTTGTTACGTAATCCTGCAGAAAACTGCTCTATTGACAGTAGTCCAGTGTTCTCCCCAGGCTCTTTTAGCTGAGTGCTCCACCCGGCTAGTTTTGGTGATCACCCGGCCGTCATTGGCTCAACTCCTCCTATGCTGTAAGCAGACTTGCGCAGAGAAGTGCTGGCCCTGCATTCTCTCATCACGCTTCACCTGGCTACTTTTTCATGCCACCCGGCTGGAAAAAAATTCTGGAGAGAACACTGTAGTCTTATGCGTATGGAGATACTGAAAGTCAACTGTGTACATCAATAAGCCAGATCAAGCCTAAACTGCCTTCATATTAATAGTTTATAAGCTATTACGCTCACCCCAAATAGATCTAGATATCTGCCTATATGTCCAATGCAAATATTTCCCCATGAATTGCACTCTGTACAGGTACACCAGCTCAGTTGAGGGTCTGCCTGCTTGTATGACAGCGTCCCTGGCCTATGGTTCTTTGCTTCTAGATAACTCACATACAGTAGGTGTGGTCTGTGTCTGCATATCAGGTCTGATGATCAGTTATCGATCACAACGAGAAACTCATGGATTAAGGTGGCCCTACATCTATCTTTCGTAGTCCGATCGACCATCCGATTCATTAATTCTACTGAATTGAATGAAAATAGGTGCAGCAACAAGCATGCCCGACAATTTGACCAATTTCGGATGAAATCAGTAGATTGAATCGATTGAGCATGCTGGAAATTTCTTGGCCAGATGTGGTCAATCGGGTGTGCGGTGGTAGCTGTGTGCAATATTGCGACAACCAATGAACGCAATGGACCCCCAACCGCTGCCCTCCCAAATGTAAATGTGCCCCCTTAGTGCCCATGGATTCAAATCTCACCTGCTCCAGCTGCCGCGACTGTCCAGCTGCTCCCAGACTCCTTTGCTGCTTCCCCCGAGCACTGCCGTGTGTGTGACGTCACACGTGCCATGTTCTATATGCAGCCGCCACATGGTGGCTGTGTGTGATGGCGGTGCTCATGGGGAAGTAGCAGACGAGACTAAAGGTGGCCACTAACTGTCCAATTTCTAGGAAAAAATCGTTCGAGCGATCAGAAATTCTGATCGGACGAAAAATCATTCACTACACCATCAACTAACCAATCTTTGCTTCCTATCTATCACGACCACCAAGAAAATATAAAATTTTCGTTCGACGAAAATTCATTCGGGCGACATTTTTTCACTCATTCATAATCGATTGTGTCCACCAATGGAGATTATTTACAACCAATCCGATTAGAATTTCTGATCACTCTAACGATTTTTCGCTAGAAATTGGACCATTAGTGGCCAGCTTAAGAGCAGCTGGAGAGTCGTGGCAGCTGAAGAAGGTGAGATTTGAATGCACGGGCACATTACCCTCGTTAGCAGTAACCCCGTGTCAGGCTTGGGACAGAAATCTGCAGCTCAGAGAGGTAACCCCAAGCTGGATCCAGGGGAGGGGCGGTATGACTGTTTCCTGCTTTTAGGGTCTAAAAGCTTGTGAAAAAAATTGCACTGCTTGTAAAACCTAAAATCCGGAAATAATCAAATGGCTAGAGAGGTTAAAATTTGGGGGGGGAGGGGGGCAGCCAGGTGGCAGATGCTTTGTCACGAAGCTGATTCCCAAGAGATTTCATGCTGAATTTGATCTGGAATTGGCCTGCAGTGTATGGTCAGCCAATAAATATCTCTCTTCTCACATTCGATCACAGAGAGATCTGTCCATACATCGTTAGATGTTTGGGCACCTTAAGAGATGGAGCAGTGATCAAACCTGACAAGTGGCTTAAACCAATCTATGCAGGAAGTGTTATCTTTGTTATGAATACATTTCTCTTATACAATTTACTTGTAAAAAGTTGAAAACAAATCATCAATATGCCACAGACACAATAAAAGTAAGACTTATTGGGTTCTGTCATCAAATTGTTATTACTGGCAGATGTAACAGAAAGTACCAATTGCATTCCATAATGTTAATAAAAAGGACATTTATCTATCAGGAGGCTGATGAGAGTCTGTAACATAAATAATAAAACCATGCTTTGCTTCTAGTCATCAAACTGTACAATGACAGGATCGTGGCCGGTCTTTTTCAGGAAAGTCAGGAATTCTTCTGGAGTGATGCCCATAGTGGCTGCGTTGGTCATGGGGTGGAAATAAACTCTGTCATGACCTCCTTTTAAAAACTTGGAATCCAGAACAAACTTCACGTCTCCGGTGACATCACAGAAGAGGGCGAGCGGGGTGGCGCAGCCCTGACCGACTTTCAGCTTCTCAACCATGGCCGCTTCATCTGCAAAGCGAAGGTTCCCGCTGCCGACACTCAGCTTCTTGGCCAGATCATTGAGGTTGACTTGCCGATCGTGGAGAACTGTGACCAGCCAGAGCCCTTTCTTCTTCTTATCTCTTAAGAACAGATTTTTACTGTGTGCCCCCTTCAAGTGCTGCACGTGGGGCATCATTTCCTCCACTGTGAACACCTGCAAGACACAAGTCTCTTACTACTCACCAGCAAATGCATACATCCAAAAAGGGCAATGCGGTAATTTGAACACTGGAGATAGCTGCCAGTAGAATATCAGTAAAATTACTGATACTCTTACATTGGCCAATAGGTAATACAACAGCAGTAGTAATATTTACCGATACTTTACTATCCATAACTCTAGTCTCACTTGAACCAGGGAGAGACTAGAGTTAGAGATAGTAAAGTATTGGTGTATATTTAGGCCAGGGGCGGTTGAGGATTAGACATCAATAGAGGGAGCTATTGATGCCTATCCCTAACTGCCCCCAGGCCTAAATATTTGCCACAACACTATCCATTAAATAAAATTGCATACCAGGACTTTTGCCTGCCTCTGCTTGTGCAGCTTTACTTAAAGAGAAACTCCAACCAAGAATTGAACTTTATCCCAATCAGTAGCTGATACCCCCTTTTACATGAGAAATAGAATGATTTTCACAAACAGACCATCAGGGGGCGCTGTGTGACTGATTTTGTGCTGAAACCACTCCCACTAGAGGCTCTGAATACCACGGTACTCCTGGCAAACTGCCACAATGTAACAATGTTCACAGACAGGAAATGGCTGTTTAGAGCTGTCTAACAGCCAGAACAGCTAGAAACAGCTACATAACATGCCCACAGTAACAATGTCACCATGTAATACATGTCAGAATGTGAATCTGGGAGAGGAAAGATTTTACAATGAGCAAACACTGACTAAATCATTTATACATAATTATGGTAAAAATGAAGCACTTTTTTTATTACATTATTTTCACTGGAGTTCCTCTTTAAAAAGTATTCGGTTGGTTGTGTGGATTGTGTTTCTAGCTGGGTCCCATATTTATTACACATTACAGTAAAATTGCCATGAGCAGGGAGCAGCTGTTGGTCTATGAGGCTTTCTGTTGTGTCTCCTCAACTAGACTAGCGCCCACTTTTTTTCCTTAGGCCTCGTTCACATTAGAAACGTTTCTGTGCACTTTTCAGAGCGCATTGCCCTGTGCGTTCTGCAAGGTGTCATTAAATGTGCCTTGTTCACATCTATGCGCAGAGCTGCGTTACAAAAATGTAGTGTTGGATGCATTTCTGTGCGTTGAGCTCTAAAAAGCACATCAATGCAAGTGAATGGGTGCACTTTTGAAGCACATACAAGCCCATGCGGTTTTTTTTTACCCCTATTTGAAAAAAAATATATATTTACATATGAAAACAAAGCTTTATTGCCAAGTGCTACAATAAGCAATAAATGCTTAAAAAAGTGCACATCAACGGACTGAAAGGCACACTAAAGCACGCACAAACGTTTTGATACTATTTCAGCGCACCCAATGTGAACTAGACCTTACAGGTACACTTTAGCGCACACCTAAAGTAAGCATTACTATTTATTTCTCTTTAAACAATGCACATTGCCTGGCTGCCCTGCTGATCCTCTGCCTTTTATACGTTAGCCATAGACCCTGAAAAAAAAGTATGCAGATGTTTCTGACTGGAGTCTACTGGATTAGGCGCATGCTTGTTTCACATGTGTGAGTCAGACACTACTGCAGGCAAAGAGATCAGTGGGACTACTAGACAACTGGTATAGTTTAAAGCCAATGGGTACTGATTTAAAAATAAAAAAAAGTCAGATACTCACCTAAGGAGAGGGAAGGCTCGGTCCTAATGAGACTCTCCTCTCCCGGTGCCCGGTCCTGCGCAGGATCCCCCGTAGCAGTATTCGACCAGTTCGGTCAAATACTGCCACTTCCGCCGCCGAAGGGAGGTTTCGGAAGTCTTCGGGAGCACTCGGGCTCCCGAAGACGGGCCGCTCCATACTACGCATGCGTGAGCGCCCTCTATGACGCACTCGCGCGTGCGTAGTATGGAGCGGCCCGTCTTCGGGAGCCCTAGTGCTCCCAAAGTCCCCCGCGGCGGGGGATTTGAACGGAGGATCCTGAGGGCACTGGGAGAGGAGAGGGAAGGCTCATTAGGAAAGAACCTTCCCTCTCCTTAGGTGAGTATCTGACTTTTTATTTTTAAATCGGTAACCATTCACTTTAAAGGGAATCTGTAACAAAAAGAAGAGCCCCTAGAGCAGGAATGTCAAACCGGTCCTTCGAGGGCCGAGGGCATCACACATTTTTGACACAGCTCAAATTAATTGATGGGTCTGGATGAGGAAAGGTGTGGCCATCAGGTAGAACACATTCTTCTCTTTCTCAGTACAGCCTAAAAAGTGGCATGGATCTGGCCCTCCAGGCCTGAAGTTCAACACCTGTGCCCTAGAGGGTACATACCTCGGGAGAAGGAAGCCTGTGGATCCTAATGAGGCTTTCCCATCCTCCTCAGCCTCATAAATCCAGCACTGGCAATCCCCGAACAATCCGCCAAGTACATGCTGGCGCTACAGCAGTAGTAGCTTTCCAATGGGCTCTAGCGGAAATTGCCAGTCCCAATCGGGTCCGCACTACTTCCCACATGCAAGTCACCTGAATAGTAGAACGGACCCGATTTGGCTTGGCTATTTCTGCCAGAGCCGCTACTGCAAAGGAGCGCACATGGTAAATATTGACATGTGCTTTTTCAGGGGCTGCCAGTGCTGGATCACCAAGGCCAGAAGGACGGGGAAGCCTCATTAGTATCCAGAGACTTAACCCTCCTGAGGTAAGTACCCCCCAGGGGAAGTTTTCTTTATTACAGATTCCTGTAATAACAATAGGTACAGAGTACTCAGCAAGCTACTGGCGAACCAGAACTCCTAGTGTGAGGGGCTACAATGGTCCTAAAAGCCCTCTTACTAAAATGCTATGGAAAACAAAAGTTTGCTTTCTTCAAACAGAAAGTATTTGCGATAATTCTTGAATTACCACAAATACTTTCTGTTTTAAAGGACGACTGTAAAGGGGGGGGGGGGGAGGCAGAGTTGAACTTATCTGTGGCTTCTAATGGTCCCCCACAGGCGTCCTGTGCCCCCGCAGTCACTCAACGATGCTCCAATCTCCGCCTCCGGTTCACTTCTGGAATTTCCGACTTTAAAATCGGAAAACCACTGCGCCTGCATGGCCACACCCTCGTTCCCGCTGACGTCACCAGGAGTGTACTGTGCAGGCACAGTGCGGTCTGCTCCTGCGCAGTAAGCTCCTGGTGACATCAGTGGCAGTGAGGATGCGGCTGCGCTGGCGCAGTGGTTTTCCAACATTAAAGGAGTTCTGTGGGGGGTTGCGGAGGAGAAAAACCTTGGGCGTCTATCAGCCCCGTGCAGCGGTAATGTCCCACGCCGTCCTCCTCCCATCTGCCGTTCTCCGCCGCCGGCCCCGGTCTAAGCAGCATGGGATCCAACTGCGGCAGCGCTACAGTGGCCGCGCACCCGCTCGCTTCCGCCTGCGTCATCGGAAGCTTATTGCGCAAGCGCAGTACAAGAAACCGTTGTACTGTGCCTGCGCAGTAAGCCTCAGATGACGCGAGCGGAGGCGCGGTAGCGTGCAGTATTCGTCTGTGTGTCAGACGAATAATAGCCCGGTGCCGGCTGCGGGGAACGGCGGATGGGAGCAGGACGGCGTGGGACATTACCGCTGCAGGGGGCTGATAGAAGCCCCAGGTCAGTGGCAGTTTTTCTTCTCAGAAACCCCCACAGAACCCCTTTAAAGTCAGAAATTGCAAAAGTGAACCGGCGGCAGGGACGGGAGCATCGGTGAGTGGCTGCATGAGCGCAGGACGTCTGCGGGGAACCATTAGAAGCCCCAGGTAAGTTCAACTCTTTTTTCCCCCTACAGTCATCCTTTAAAGAGACACTGAAGCGGAAAAAAATTATGATATTATGATTTGTATGTGTAGTACAGCTAAGAAATAAAACAGATCAGATACATCAGTGTAATTGTTTCCAGTACAGGAAGAATTAAGAAACTCCAGTTGTTATCTCTATACAAAAAAGCCATTAAGCTCTACGACTTTCAAAGTCGTGGAGAGGGCTGTTTTCTGACTTTTATTATCTCAACTGTTAGTTAACTATTTACTTTTTCTCTGCCAGAGGAGAGGTCATTAGTTCACAGACTGCTCTGAAAGAATCATTTTGAATGCTGAGTGTTGTGTAATCTGCACATATTATAGAGTGATGCAATGTTAGAAAAAACACTATATACCTGAAAATAAAAATATGAGAATATTTTCTTTGCTGCTAATCTTCTAGTAATTATTCATAGTACACAACCAATTCATTATATCATATTTTTTTTCGCTTCAGTGTCTCTTTAAGAAAGTAATTTTTTGTTTTCTGTAATAACTATGAAATAAACGTGTAGTCCAACAAATTAGCCTGCAAAGGTGCTCAGTCCAATTGCTAATAAAATGTGGTCCCTATTTTTACATATATATTTTATGACATAAATATGGCAGGCAGCCTCCACTAACTTCAAGAGAACCCGAGGTGGCCTTGTATTACGTAAGTGGGGCACAGAGGCTGGTTGGGCACACTAACACCAGCCTCTGTTGCCCCATCGTGTGTGTCAAAGACCCCCCTGCTCGCCGCTATACCCCCGCAGAGCTGGCGCAATGTTTACTCTAGCGCTGTCTGTCAGCGCCGCTCCGCCACCCCCTCCGCATCGCCGCTACCCGCCCTCGTCCCTTCCCTCCCGCTGATTGGAGGGAAGGGACGAGGGCGGGTAGCGGCGATGCGGAGGAGGCGTGGGAGCGGCACTGACAGACAGCGATAGAGTAAACATTGTGCTGGCGACGCGCTGCGTGTCGCCAGCTCTGCGGGGGTATAGCGGCGAGCAGGGGGGTCTTTGACACACACCATGGGGCAACAGAGGCTGGTGTTAGTGTGCCCAACCAGCCTCTGTGCCCCACTTACGTAATACAAGGCCACCTCGGGTTCTCTTTCAGGTGAGCTATAATTCCGAAGTGTTATGGCTCCCTCTGGTGGTCAGTGGATTAGGCACAACGTGGCACATTCAGCAGCCCATGCTTGTGCCGCACAGGGCTCTCTAGGCTTTTGGCGGGGGTGACACCCATGACAGCTCACCCACCTCAGGGTGCTCTACACACACAGGCTGGATGCCCAGCTCGTGCAGGTACTGCTGCAGCTCTTCCCGGAGACTGTTGGACATGCTGCCACTCTGCTGCTCTATTCCTCTTTCCCTCTCCTGGGCGTGGCTCCGATGCAATCACACTTTTTCCCTGAACGAACTTTATTGTACACAAACAAATATTAACACTGAAAGTGCTTTGTGCTGACAAATGATCTGACATTGGCACCATTCATTCAAAGCAGGAGGAGGACTAAATAAAAACCTGAATAGATAAATCTGCTCACAGCATTTATCAGGATTCTAGAAGTTGGGCATCTTGCTCCACGTTCCACCAGTGTTGCTCCAATTTACCTGCATTGATGTTGACACTGTCCCCCTCTGTAATGCTTCTAAGCTATGGTAGGTACGCCACTGGCCATACATCAGGTAATTTGGGGGCCGATTGACCATCTGATTTGATATTATATAAGCGGATGCAAATTGGTACCGCCACAAGCATGCCCGATTGACATTTTGACCAATTTTGGCCCGAGATTGGTCGAATGTATCAATCGGACGTGCTAGGAAATATTGGGCTAACGTGGTCAATTGGGTGCCGTGTGATATTGAGTCGAGCGAGGAACACGGTGGAACTCTCCAATGTAAATGCACCCCCGCCTGTAAATTAGAATACTTTACCTGTCTACTGTCACCTGCTGCAGAGCCCAGACATCTTTCACATTACTGCCACACGTGAAGACTACCGGCATATAGCGCATGGGCACATAACGCTATAACACCCGTAGTCACGTGTGGCTCCAATGTGGACCTAAAGTTAACATTCAGTGAACAGGTGAAGTATCAATGCACAGGCATGAAGGGGGGGGGGGGCACATAAAACATTTGGGGGTTAGTCATAAGGCCAATTCCGGAAAGATTTCATACTGATATATGTATGGGCAGCCAACAAATCTCTGATCAGACTCAATTAGAGAGAGATCTGTCTCTTGGTCGAATCTGTTCATACATCAATTAACTCCTTAGTGAAATGGTGCCCTTTGATTTGCCAAATGATCTTTGCCCAAATCAAACATGGCCGCACAGCTGCCTGGCACAGCCGCCATTTTCCTGAAGCCCCAAGCTATTCAGATCATTATTCAAATAAAGCGGGTGTTTTCTTGTCTCATACCAGCTACCGTTTTGGGAATTATGTGGCATTCTTTCCAGCTCCGTCAGCCGTAGCTGTGCGGCGCTGTGACCTGCAGACATGCTTCTGTGCAGAGCTGCTCTGCCTCTAGTGCGCGACGCTGGCTGCCCAATGAATGCCCTACTCTGGCGTGACGTAGGAGGGGCAGCGTAACGTGACTGGGGAAGAGGTCAGCATGTTCTGTAGGAAGCTATAGGAAGGTAAAGTAAGGGTACTGTACTGGGATGCCGGGCGGTCCTTATTCTGCAGTGTTTTAAGAAAACATAGGGTGGCTTGAAGGGGACACAGAAATATTACTCTGCTGTGACATTTATGGTGTATTTATAGTTTTTAATGTAGGTAGGTAGGGTTGTTTGTTTTTTGCTGACTGATAATGCTGACTTCTACAACTATTTACAGAGTACTGCGCACCATTCATGTCATTAAAGGGCCCGTTCCACTACAGTGAATCTGCATGCGTACGGCGCAGGTGCAGAACTACTGCGCCTGCGCAGTACACTCTGGACAACGTTGACTTGATTGACAGCAGCGCAGGCGCAGTAGAGCGCGACTATCGGCGGGGACCCCTGACCAGCGGCTGAGAGTGGAGCTGTGGCGTGAGACGTCGGCTACAAGGGGCTGGAGGATGGGGTTTTTTTATTTACTCAGTCAGACATTCCCTTTAAAGGATACCAGCAGTGGCATAGCTAAAGAGTTATGGGCCCTAGTGCAAGTTTTACATGGGGCCCCCCAAGCACTCTATATATAACAATTGATACGACGCACCAAAACCTGCCAAGGATTTCCACAGTGTGAAAGAAGGGGATGGGAAACAGTTTGTTAATGATTACTACTATATAAAGAATCTATAGAAGTGATAATTACCAGCACAGGACCAATAAAGAACTAAAATTGTACTTGAGGGAGGCCCAAGGGCCCCGATGCGGTCGCTACCTCTGCACCCCCTATTGCTACGCCACTGGATACCAGAGCCGAAAACAATAGGAGAAATGGGGGGAGCAGGCATGTATAGGGAGCCTTCCTTATGCCCACAGCTCCCCGTATATACTGTAGAGCTCACCTGTAGTAAGAGTCATGTGGAGGCTGACATATTTATTTCCTTTTAAAAAAATACAAAATTGCCTGGTTGTCCTGCTGATCCTTTGCCTCCAAGGCTCGGTTCCCACTTGTGCCAGATCTCATGCAGCAGTGTAATTTCTGCTCTGATGGTCCGCTTAGGGTTGCCACCTCATCCCTTTAGATACTGGCACTATGAATTATACATGTCTTGTGGCTAGTTAGATGCAGTTTAGGCACGGATTTTGTGTGAGTAGCCCCAGAACCTGTATAATTCATATGAGGTGACAACCCTGGGTCCACTGTGGTCTGGGTGGAGCCTGGGACAGATGTATTACCTCCATAGGCTATACGGGGAAGGTACCTGCTGTTCCAGGTATTATCGCAGACTTCACAGAAGTGTGGCACTGCAACTTCAATTGATCCAATGGATCCATTGCAGACTGACAAGTGGGAATGGCTCTTATTTATAAAATAGCAGCTGTTCACTGTCAGTTTTGCGACGAGCGGAGAACAGGCAAACAAAATGTGAGTTCTCAGCTAAGTGGAAACGCAGCATAATACTTTTAGCCATAGACCTTGAACAAGCATGCAGGTGACGGAGTCGTGCTTTTCAGTGCAGGTAGATTTGGGCGCAGCTGGCGCCACCATAGACTGTAATAGGAATTACATCTATAGTGGCGCTCAGTGAGTAACTTCGGCTCCGTCTTCTGAGCTAAGTTGCT
Organism: Hyperolius riggenbachi; assembly: GCF_040937935.1. Classification (NCBI taxonomy): domain Eukaryota; kingdom Metazoa; phylum Chordata; class Amphibia; order Anura; family Hyperoliidae; genus Hyperolius; species Hyperolius riggenbachi. The sequence goes on from NC_090649.1 coordinate 438,719,963, forward strand.
TTTAAAACACAATAATTCCCCACTATGCATGGCGGCCTGGAGGGGGAATAGTAACTAACACGGCCCGGACTTGTGCAGCATCAGGATCAGCCATATATCGGCTGTATCCTGCACCCAAGTCTACTGACGCCGATTTCAAATGTATGCGCAAGATGAGGTGTTTCTGACTGAAGTATGACTGGAATAGCTGCATGCTTGATTCAAGTGTGTGATTCAGCCACTACTGCAGCCAAATAGATTAGCGGGACAGCCAGGCAACATGTATTGTTTAAAAGGAAATAAATATGACAGCCTCCATATCCCTCTCGCTTCAGTTGTTTTTTTAAAGGGAACCTAAACTGGGAAGGATATGGATTTTTCCTTTTAAAATAATGCCAGTTGCCTGACTCTCCTGCTGATCCTGTGTCTCATATCTTTAGCTACAGCCCCTGAACAAGCATGCAGATCAGGTGCTTGACTGAAGTCAGACTGGATTAGCTGCATGCTTGTTTCAGGTGTGTGATTCAGCCACTACCGCAGCCAAAGAGATCAGCAGGACTGCCAGGCACCTGGTATTGTTTAAAAGGAAACATCCATATCCCTCTCAGTTAAGGTTTCTTTTAAAGGGAACCTGAAGTGAAAGGAATACCGAGGCTGCTACTCCCATTCCTTCTTAAAGAATGCTAGTTGCCTGACCTCTGTGCTGATTCCCTGCCTCTAATACTTCCAAGCCACTGGCCCATGATGAGCATGCAGATCAGACGCTTTGCCCTTAGTCTGACTGGCTATGGTAGAAAGAGAGGTGATGGTGGCAGTCTGATTCCATGGGCTGCATGCTTATTGCAAGCGTGTGACTCAAAAATGACTAAAGCCAAACACTCAGCAAGACAGCCAGGCAGCAAGCATTGTTTATAAGGGAATCTGAAGGGTGAGGCATATGATGGCTGCCACATTTGTTTCCTTTTAAATAATACTGGTTGGCTGGCAGACCTGCTTATTTCTTTGGCTGCAGTAGTGTCTGAATCACACACCTGAAACAAGCATGAGGCTAATCTTGTCAGACTTCAGTCGGAGTACATGATCTGCATGCTTGTTCAGGGTCTACGGATAAAGGTATTAGAGTCAGATGACCAGCAGGACAGCTAGGCAATTTTCATTGTATAAAAGGGAATAACTATGCCATTCTCCATGTTATTCTCATTTCAGAAGTGCTGTAAGCACCCCCTTCCTGGCTATTGAGTACAGGGAGCCTTTTGCTATGTGCAAAGCCAATCAGTCTCCACCATCATGTTACTAGAAGTCTTCTTTCTTGCAAACAAACCGAAAGGTTGTACAGGTAAATCAACAGCCAATCTTGGTCTGTAAGGACTGGACCTATGCGTACAGGGTTGTGATTTTCATGTGCCACATATACATAAAAGTAATAACTTTTACTTGTCAATACTGTAGTAAGGATATGTAAACTAGTACAGAAAAAACCTTTTGAAGTGGAACTGAAGTCTTGCACAGGACTGAAGAAATACATAGAGAAAGGCACTTTGTATGTATTTTGAGACTTTAGCCTGGTTAAATCCCCCCAGTTTGTGTCTAATCACTAGTTGTAATCTGATCTCTCCCCTGTGTCACATGACTGCCTATGGCAGATAAGCCCATTTGAAAGCACAGGATGTAAACAATGTCTGCTTCCATGAATCAGGAAGTAGACACAATGCAGATTTATTTTAAGATTTGTATCAGCTGTAACAAAGACTTTTTTTTGTTTTAACCACTTTACCCCCAGCGGTACGAATTTCTCCGTCCCTTTTTCCATCCTTTAACCCCCAGGGACGGAGAAATCCGTACCTTAAGCGCTCCCGCCGCTCGTGCGCGCGCACCCGCCGTTCGTGCACGCCGTCGCCCGGAGATCAATGAACGGGAAAATCCATTCCCGTTCGTTGATCTAAGCCCCCGCAATGATCCGCTGCTTCTATTAGAAACAGCGCGATCATTGTGATTCTCCCAGCCTCCTACTGCTTCCTGTAAGCGTCCTTCCGGACACTTACAGGTCGCATGTAAACAGACTCACTGTGGCCATCTTGTGGCCAAATAGTAAACTACACCCTAAAGTATTTCACACATACAAATACATTGTATTACACAATAAATTAACTCATTACCTCCCACACTCCCCAATTTTTTTTTTTTTTGTTATTTAAAAAAAATAAACAAAATAGTTACCTTAGGGACTGAACTTTTTAAATATTTATGTCAAGACGGTATAACACTGTTACTTTATAAACTACGGGCTTGTAATTAGGGATGGACGCAAAACTGAAAAAAATGCACCTTTATTTCCAAATAAAATATTGGCGCCAAACATTGTGATAGGGACATAATTTAAACGGTTTTATAACCGAGACAAATGGGCAAATACATTTCATGGGTTTTAATTACAGTAGCATGCATTATTTAAAAACTATAATGGCCGAAAACTGAAAAATAATATTTTTTCCCACATTTTTTCCTATTTTCCCATTAAAACACATTAAGAAAATAATTCTTGGCATAATGTCTCACCTAAAGAAAGCCTAATTGATGGCGAAAAAAACAAGATATAGTTCATTTCATTGCGATAAGTAATAATAAAGTTATAGATGAATGGATGGAGCGCTGAAAGGTGAAAATTGCTCTGGTGTTCAAGGGGTAAAACCCCTCAGTGGTGAAGTGGTTAAGGTTATTATGCTGTTGCTTATCTTTTAGAGCAGAGAGGAAGTTCTGAGTTCAGGCCCACTTTAAGGCCTGGAGCACACCAAAACCCGCTAGCAGATCCGCAAAATGCTAGCAGATTTTTAAACGCTTTTTTTTATTTTTATGAGGCGTTTTGCGGATTGCTGCTGCGGATTTCAGTGTAGTACATTTCATATATTGTTACAGTAAAAATGTTACTGAACAGCTTCTGTAACAAAACCGCCTGGCAAACCGCTCTGATCTGCCGTTTTTCAGAGCGGTTTGCGTTTTTCCTATACTTAACATTGAGGCAGAAACGCCTCCGCAATCCAAAAAAAAGCCTCACCCCGGGAGGATTCGTTTCCGCAAAACGCCTCCCGCTCTGGTGTGACCCACCCCATTGAGATACATTGACCAAGCATATCCGCGGCTGCAGAAACGCTCAAAAAGCCGCTCGGTGTGCCCCAGCCCTAACAGCAGGTCCCCATATATAGATATAGTGGTTTGCAGTGAAAGTCGGCCCCAGTCTGACTGGCAGGAGTCTTTACACACACACACACACACACACACACACACACACACACACACACACACACACACACACACACACACACACACACACACACACACACACACACACACACACACACACACACACACACACACACACACACACACACACACACACACACACACACACACACACACACACACACACACACACACACACACACACACACACACACACACACACACACACACACACACACACCCCTATATTAATTGGTGGGGTGTAGCTCTCCCAACCAGTGGGCTTGTCGCTCACAGTTTTAAATTTCACACACACCTGTGGGGAGGGTTTTGCTGATAGAGACGCCACAATACGTGGTTAGTCACTATGTGTGTGACCCAGTTGTCGTCGCCACATCAAGGTCCTAAGTGCGTGTTTTTGGGGATCACAAAAAACTCCTGCCAGTCAGATTGGGGCTGACGTTCACCACACACCACTCTGTATCTATATATGGGGACCTGGTGTTAAAGGTTTTTATGGTACTTGCGTATATATATTTTTACTATTGACAAATAAAGTTATTACTTTTATTTATATGTGGCATATAAAAAACACATATCTGTACGAATAGGTCCAGTCCTTATGGACCAAGAGTGGCAAGTCTTTTGTGCTTGAAGAATGTGGTCATCATGCTTCTAGCTGTCACTCCCTGTGTCATTTGAAAACTTCTTCGGTGCTGATGCAAGCGTTGCTGCATCTAGTATCCATCCTCAGCCATGTCCAGCATTCCACTCATGCTAACCAATCAGATTGAAGGGATCAAACCAAAATTCAAATCGATTTCATTAATCTTACCAGATTGGTTTGGAGATTTTTGTCCATTAGTGGTCCCAAACGATCATTTACGATCGTTCATGACCGATCAGCAAACTGTATCATTAGTGACTACCTTTAGCTGGAAGTGCTAAGTCGTACATTCAATCTGCTGTAATCTAGGGCCGTGAAAGTTAAAGCAAGGCATTTGGTCGTCATACATGTGCAGGATGATCACACCAATAGGGATAGCAATGCTTAGGAGAACTCATGGAGAAGCATGTGATCAGTTTGATCAGCTGATAGATTTGTAAGGCTCTGATTTGCTATGACGACTTCCTAGTTTAAAGAAACTCAGAGATGAGTCAAGTGGCGTTTTTTTATTTTTTTTTTCATTTTTTTTTACTTACCCGGGCTTCCTCCAGCCCCATAAGCATGGATGTGTTCCTCGCCGTCCTCATGGAATCCTCTGTTCAGCCGCAATCAACCCCCGGTATGCTCCTCAGTCAGGCACAGCCTGACAGAGTGACGTCAGGAGAAGATTGTGGCTTAAAGGGAACCAGAGACGGAGAAAAACAAAAAATAGGAAAGGCTACTATACATGCCTGGGGCTTCTTCCAGCCCCAAAAGCCTGGATCGCTCCCAAGCGCCGTCCTCCGCTTCCTCTATCGCCGGTACCGGGTCCCGTCACTTCCGTCGGACGCGACCAATTTTCCGCATCACAGGGGGCTCCCTCCATATCCGTATGCATGCGCCTGCGTAGTATGGAGGCGAATGCATAAGGCTATGGAGGGAGCCCCTGTGATGCGGTAAATTGGCCACGTCCGCCGGCTGTGACGCAATGCGCTTGCCTCGACTGGCCGGGAGTACGGGACCCGCTAGCGGCAGACAGAGGAAGCGGAGGACGGCGGCGTGGGAGCGATCCAGGCTTATGGGGCTGGAGGAAGCCCCAGGTATGTATAACATTTTTATCTTGAACGTCTCTGGTTCTCTTTAAGGGTGGCACTTAGGAAGACGGCGAAGGGACACATCCATGCTTATGGGCCTGGAAGAAGCCCCGGGTATGTAAAAAAGGGTCACTTGACTCATCTCTGAGTCTCTTTAACGCATGACCAGCAAATCAAATCTATCAGCTGATCAAACTGATCGCATGCTTCATCCCTACTCACAACATTGCAGCATGGTACCTGAGGATACTAACATTTACCCAGGGGCGTAGCAATAGGGGGTGCAGAGGTTGCGGCCGCATTGGGGCCCTTGGGCCAGAGTTGCCCCGAAGGGACCTCCCTCAACTTCAGTATTAGCTCTCTATTGGTCCAGTGCTCATAATAATCACTTCTATAGATACTTTGAATAGTGGTAATCATTTACAAGCTATTCCCCATTCCCTTCTTGCACCTCTGCCACTGTTGTTGCCATTGGCAGGTTTTGGTGCACCATATCAATTGTTATGTATAGAGTTCTTGGAGGCCTTGTAAAACTTGCATCGGGGCCCACAGCTCCTTAGCTGCGCCACTGCATTTACCTTTCTGCATTTTGCTAGTAACTTGCTCATGCAATAAGCTTGGACTGCTGGGGTATTCTGCATGTGTCTGTTGGCCATACGTTTTACAGGTGAATTTTCAATAATAAATGTGGAAGGAAAGCACACTGCAGTTAACCAAAGGATGGTTCTTGGGGAGGTTAACATGTTGTGTTTTGAGGCCACTATATACTAAAAGACTTTTAGATCAGATACAAACCTCATATCTAATGGAAATAAATGGAGAATTAAAACTGACTACACACCTTTAGATTGCCACCTGATGCAATCTATGGGCTGTTGACGTACTACTTCTCCTGTCCCACCACCAATTAACCCAGATCCTCTGTCCTGTCTGATCGATAATTCCAAACAATTTTTGGTCCAAAAAAACGACCTTTGATTGGACATTTTGGGTAAATCTATTCCCAGCACATTTGTTCAGGGAAGCATACAAGAAAATCAGTGTCAGTATTGCCACCTTTAGGCTCTATGGATCGATGTTTGATCAATTAATGTATTGAACATGAAAATAAACCTGAACTCTTGCGCAGGACAAAAGGGAAACATAGAGAAATGCACCCTGTATGTATTTAGAGAGTTTAGCCTGTCTAATTCGCCCTTATCTTTGACTAATTACCACTGTAATTTGATCTCTCAGCTGTGTCAGCTCATGAATCTCCTCTGCCATGGCAGAGCTGCTATTTTGTAAACACAGGATGTTAACACTATGTCTGCTTCCATGAAAGCAAGAAGCAGACACACTGCAGATTTATGGCGGGATTTGTATCAAATGTAGCAATTTTTTTTTCTTTAAGGCTACTTTCACACCAAGACGTTGCTATTTAGGGGACGTTAAGGTCGCATAACGTGCCCCTAACGCAACGCATGGTGGTGTTGATGTTGGACGTCAGATTGAGCCGCGTTATGCAGCTCTCAAAGCAGCAGCTCCAGGTTAGTGATGGGAAGTCCGGATTTTTTTAAGGATTCGGATCATTCGAATTGGATCATTGAAAAGATCTGGATCTTTGAACCGAATCATTTGAATCATTTTACTAGGGAAGCAGACTGGGGGTGAAATGACTAGCAGGACAGGACTTTCCCTGCACTGTACATTCTGTATGTTACTGTATCTTTCAGACAGACATCCACTGTGAACCGAATCTTTCATTGTGATGATCCGGAGGATTCGACTCACAAAAAAGATCCGGATCAAATGAACTATTCGTTCATGATCCGGACAACACTATGAGTCCCACCACGAGTCACCACAGTGCAGTGAATATTAATTAGCCATGTGGCTAGTCACTGAGCATGTGCAAACAAACTAACGCAGCTCTATAGGGGTATAACGTACAGCATGCTGCACTTTCATTTAACGTGCAGCGTTATACCCTAACGCAACGTGTGCACTGTGAACAGCACATTGATTTTACAGTGCTGTGAGTTAGGCTGTGTTACTGGCTGCTGTAACGTGGGACTTTAACGTCCCACTGTGAAACCAGCCTAAAGGTTATTATGCTGTTGCAGATCTGTTAGAGCAGAGAGGAAGTTCTGAGTTCAGGTCCGTTTTAAAGGGGAAAGTCTGTTTTGTTTTGTTTTTTCAGATTGGTGCAGTGGTGTTGTGGACCAGAGCAGTGTGAGCGATTGACATTCCTCATAGCTTTGCAACATCAATTTAACAGATCAGTTAAAAAAAAAGTTGTCTTGATACTTAAACCAGCAAGGCAAGTTAGCAATATAATCAGTGCTGTGTCTCTAATAATGGTCTGTAGCAGTGAATTCTCTGTTTCCCATATGTAGTGATATCTACCTTGTGGACAGTCATGTAGCCTGAATGACATTTTTATCCCCAGAGATTAGTAGAAGTTATGATGGGTACATGTAGCTGCAGAGAAAAGAGCAGAGTCTGTTGGAAGCAGCTCTACGGAATTGAGCAGCAGTTTTCTGAGCATGCATTGGACACAGTTCACACCTCCTCTGCATGAAACCTTACATCAGTAGAGAGAGCTCCCCTGACTTTTCTTTACTGATTTTTCTGTTCAGCTGACATGTATTACTGACATGTATACTTCCTTTTCCTCTGCTTTTTACATCATTCCAATTTTCAGTATTGTGTTGACTTCGTGTGTGCATTGCTTTGTGTTTCTCGCAGGGAAATGAACCGGAATATCTTGCTGCAGATAGAGCGGGCGGTCCAGTTTCACAAGGCATGTCGGCAGTTACATATCCTGTGTCTGAGAAACAGCAGCAGACAGCTGAGTCCTCCACAGTTCCTCTCTCCACCCAGGTGCCCCGTCCAGCATGGTCCTCCGCCAGGAATCCTCTCAAACACAGCTTTTCTACAGTATCGCTGCTTATCTGCCAAATCGGTAAAGACATCTTTTCCCTAATGTACAGTGGTGGGCAGAGCCTTACACGTGTGGAATATGCAAGGCCTACAGGGAGAAGCAATAGGCGGATTCTCCCCTGTGAATGGAAATCCACACTCCAGCCATTGGTTCATTGTTTTAGTTTAAAACTGCCCTATGGCCTCCTCAAGGTTAGGCATCAGCAGAGGGAGGTCTTCGGGTTAGGCATAGGTAGAGGGAGGTCTTAGGGTTAGTCATAGGTAGAGGGAGGTCTTAAGGTTAGGCATTGGCAGAGGGAGGTCTTAGCGTTAGGCGTCGGTAGAGGGAATTCTTAGGGATTGGCATTGGTAGAGGGAGTTCTCAGGGTTAGGCGTCAGTAGAGGGAGTTCTTAGTGTGTGGCATCAGTAGAGGGAGGTATTAGGGTTAGGCATTGGTAGATGAGGGTCTTAGGGTTAGGCATCGGTAGAGAAAGTTCTTAGGGTTAGGCATCGGTATAGGGAGGTCTTAGGGTTAGGCATCGGTAGAGGGAGGTTTTAGGGTTAGGCGTCGGTAGAGGGAGTTCTTTGGGATTGGCATTGGTAGAAGGAGTTCTTAGGGATTGGCATTGGTAGAGGGAGTTCTTAGGGTTAGGCATCGGTAGAGGGAGTGTCAGGAATATAGCAGCTAGTTATGATGTTAAGGATAATACAGGAACATATTTTTCATTTTTATGTCTGCGGTGTACTACTGTATCATATGTGATTGCCTGCTAGCCAGTCATGGACACTATTAATGTGTGTGTGTGTGTGTGTGTGTGTGTGTGTGTGTGTCAATAGACCTAAATTTGCATTGAATTCCTCTGGAAGCAGGGAGCTTGTACATTAGCATACAGTTCCTCTGGACAGCCAGGAACAGGTAATTAGGTAAGGATTCCATTTTGTCTGGCATCCTGCAAAGGTGGTGCCTTGCTTTGATCTTTGTATTAATGTAAACAGCTGCCTGTTGGTCAAAACACTATCAGACTAAGTGAGTCTGCCAAGTTAAAAGTGGACAGGAATGTTTGAAATTTACATGACAGCCTACTGGAAATGGGTGAAGGGTTGAAGTCCTTTTGATACAATTTTTACCTGTGTAAATTGGGTTAATGGAAGTGTTCTGAAATCTCTGAAAAGATCAAACACTAACACAGGAACGTTTTGAAGTTGCACACGTTAAACAGGAAGTTGGACTATTCCTGGACCAGGGACATTGGGGTGGCCCCAGTGCACCAATTTTACTATAAAACAGCAGCTAGGATAGTCACAACTGGTAGCTCTCTGGAGGTAGCAACAACACTAGGGCTTCCCCGACTATTGGTCGGAAAAACGGCGTTCTCCCGCCAACAACGCCCAGATCGATACGCTGGTAACGTTCTTTTTATCCTCTTTTATTTAATGCAACTGGCCTTGTGTGTAACTCTGTTTCTTAACTCTGTCATTTTTACTTTGTTTTTGTAATCTTTTGTATATTATTTTCTGCATTGTTCCATTTTTTTCTCTGGAATATTAAATCGTTATTTAATAAGTTTGACTTCTGCTGTACTAAACGAACACTCATAGCGTAGTAGAGGAGACTGAAGTGTAACTGTGTATAAGTCCATGCCTGATTGTATGATTGAGCAACACTACCGTATAAGATTGTAATTGCATTGTGTGTATGGGCACTTCCGCGCTCGACAGCAGAGTGGGAAGTCTCGGAGTGGCTAACAGTATCGTTTGGAACGACTGTTAGTGGTTTTTCTTCACTACAGTGTAAGATTGCAATTGTGCGTGTGTGTGGGGCGTTTGTCATACGTTGGCCTAAAGCGCGCAGCTGACCCAATGTACGAAAATGCCAGTGCTAGTCGCTCGACAGCAGAGTGAAAGTGTCTAGCAACAGCTAGTGGTGGCAGTGAGAAATGTTTGAGGGGTCACAGCCTTGTTTTTAGCTTGAATAAGGCTGCTCCCTGCTTGATCTGGTCAAACCCGCAGTCGGGAACCGTATACGCAGGCGTGCCGCGGGCTGGTTCCTGACAGGGGAGGTCTTAGGGTTAGGCATCGGTACTTTCTAATTGACTTTCATTATCTGCAGGGGAAAAAAAGGGAACGAAAAAACGCATATGAATAGTTTCCAGAAAAACACATAGAAAAAAACCGGAAAATCTTAGGGATGAGTGTGAACCCTCCCTCAGACTTCAGTCAGAGCACCTGATCTGCATCTGTGTTCAGGGTCTGTGGTAAAAAGTATTAGGGCTGGTGTTTTATGTGTTTGTATTTCCTATAATATTGCTGTGTGCATTACATCATTTGTGCAGTGCCATGGAAGGTAATGACTGCTTCTAAATCAAAAGTAATTACAACTGTGTCAGTCTTCATTGCTTCTCATTTGCTAATCTATATTTAGAAACAGGAGTCGGGATCGAAGAAAAAAAAGATGCCATTAGCTAAACCAAAGGAGAAGAAGGAAGTGGTGGAGGTATGGCATGGCCTCACGGTGGCTCAGTTGGCCAAAGTCATGAAGAAGGACATTGGTGAGTTAGTCCATCCCTTTTTATGGTTTTTCTAATGTATTCGCTGCTATCATTTCAGGCGTCTTGAGCTACCATGCCAGCCATTCTACTGCCCCCATTACTGGACACAAAGCTGTGTCTGCTTGCCACACACATGCTGCCACTGTGCCCGAAAAGCAGTAGCAAAGGTTGATTTATTATGTTGGAGAATTCTGAAGAACACACCCATGAGAAACAAGCTGAGACTTAGTTTTTTTAAGTAGCTCCAACTATTATTTGGTAAATGTTAACGCTAATGGGAAGCTTACAAAAATGAACCAGATACTTGCCTAAAGAGAGGGAAGGCTCTGGGTCCTATACTCGGGCTCCCAAAGACTTCCGAAGCCTCCTTTGGTGGCAGTGGAGTAGTATTTGACCAATTTGGTTGAATACTGCTACCGGGCTGGAATGTGGGGACTGTGACAGGAATGGGAAGGCTCTATAGAACCCAGAGCCTTCCCTCTCCTTAGGTAGGCAGTGTTCTCCCAATAATTTTTTTTTCCAGCTGGGTGGCATGAAAAAGTAGCTGGGTGGCATGGAAAAGTAGCCAGGTGGGGCGAGATGAGAGAATGCAGCAGGGCTGTGGAGTCTGAGTCGGGGCAATTTTGGGCACCCGGAGTTGGAGTTGGAGTCGGAGTCGTGGTTTCAGAAACTGAGGAGTCGGAGTCGCACGATTTTTGTACAAAATCCACAGCCCTGTTATGTATGTATTAGACTAAGGCAGTGGTTCCCAACCGGTGTGCCACGACACGTGTCGTAGCAGCACCGGCTATGTGTCGCTGCTCTCTGCTTCCCCGCTCGTCTCCCCCGCAGATCGTCATCGTCCTCCTCTTCTAATAGAGCAGGGCTACAAGAAAATGGCCACCGCTGTCCACATTTGCAGAAAGCGGTGGCCATTTTCTTGTAGCCTTGCACTATTGACAAGCAGAGGGCGGAGGCAGAGCATTGCACAGTGTGACAGTCACGGCGACTCGGCGAGAAGCTTGGAGACAGCACACTTCTGACCCGTGGCTGCCTGTTGGGAGATTAGATATTAACATACTCCCAGCATGATCCCAACCTCATGTGACCTCGCACAAACTGCAGCTGCCACAGTCATCAGCAAGAGGTCTTTTTATCTGCCATCCTCTCCCACTCACATTGCTGATAAGGTGATAAGACCCTGTTCTTTCTCAGGGTGTGATGGACCTGCTGTCAGTGTACTCTGCTTTAACCCTTCCTGAGCTGGAAGAGTCAGTTGGTGATTGTAGTACATTTAGGAGTGGGGAAATTTGTGCAGCTACAACTTTTCTAATTGGGTTTTGAGTGCTGTCTACATTGGGAGAGTCTTAGGGCTTAATTTACAAAACGGTGCTAACTTTAGCACTGGCCCTTAGCACGTCTAAACTCAGTTGAAATGTGAGAAGTAGTGATCGTGCACAAAGTTTTGCGCGCGCAGGGCGCTCCGCGCGAAGTGCCCACTAAAGCCTATGGGACGTAGCGCGCGCATAGGACTTTGCACGCGCTAAACTTTGCGCGCGGTACTTAGCACGCAATCTGATTGAGAAAACTGGTGCTAACCTACTTAGCACCCTGGTTAGCACGCCTTAAGACTTTAGACGTGCTAAGTAGGTTAGCACCGCTTAGTAAATCAAGCCCTTAGTGTTGTTTACCAGCATACTGTCCCTTATTGTGCCAGCAGCAGGAGCATATTAATCCTGCAGCCCTTTGCTCATTGCAGCTGCAGGATTGTGACCCTCTAACCCCCCTCCCCCAATGTGTAAGATGGCAAAATCTGATTGTTTCTGAGCCCCTCATTGTGCCTGCAGCATCAGCAGATTGTTACTGAGCCCCTCATTGTGCCTGCAGCATCAGCAGATTGTTACTGAACCCCTCATTGTGCTTGCAGCATCAGCAGATTGTTACTGAGCCCCTCATTGTGCCTGCAGCATCAGCAGATTGTTGCTGAGCCCCTCATTGTTCCTGCAGCATCAGCAGATTATTACTGAGCCCCTCATTGTGCCTGCAGCATCAGCAGATTGTTACTGAGCCCCTCATTGTTCCTGCAGCATCAGCAGATTGTTACTGAGCCCCTCATTGTGCCTGCAGCATCAGCAGATTGTTACTGAGCCCCTCATTGTGCTTGCAGCATCAGCAGATTGTTGCTGAGCCCCTCATTGTTCCTGCAGCATCAGCAGATTATTACTGAGCCCCTCATTGTGCCTGCAGCATCAGCAGATTGTTACTGAGCCCCTCATTGTTCCTGCAGCATCAGCAGATTGTTACTGAGCCCCTCATTGTGCCTGCAGCATCAGCAGATTGTTGCTGAGCCCCTCATTGTTCCTGCAGCATCAGCAGATTGTTGCTGAGCCCCTCATTGTTCCTGCAGCATCAGCAGATTGTTGCTGAGCCCCTCATTGTTTCTGCAGCATCAGCAGATTGTTGCTGAGCCCCTCGTTGTGCCTGCTGCATCAGCAGATTGTTACTGAGACCCTTTTTTCTATCATCCGTGACGTGTCATGTATATCTGAATGTTTGGCGTGATGTGACGTGTCACGGATATCTGAATGTTTGGCGTGATGTGTCACGAAATGGAAAAGGTTGGGAACCACTGGACTAAGGAGTCGGAGTCGAGGAGTCGGAGTCTGAGCAATTTTGGGTACCCGGAGTCGGAGTCGTGGTTTCAGAAATTGAGGAGTCGGAGTCTGAGTTGGAGTCGGAAGATTTTTGTACCGACTCCACAGCCCTGGAATGCGCAACTCTGTTACGTCATAGGAGGAGGTGAGATGATAACCGCTGGGTGCTCACCAAAACTAGCCGAGTGGAGCACCTGGCTAAAAGAGTCTGGGGAGAACACTGGGTAAGTATCTGGTTAAAAAAAATAAATTCTTGTTTCCATTTTCTTTAACAACGCTAACTTAGGCACGTCCGAATATGGTCAGAAGGACTGAAAGTAAGTAAATTTGTTTTTGTGCTGTTGCAGTTCAATGCAATACCACCAGTAGGAACTTACTTTTAATAAATCCAGAACAGCCTGAATTGGTTAAAACAATGTAAATGTGGGGTTGTGGCATGCACCGCTAAAACATGGCAGCTTTTTGTGCTCCTCAAGGCCAACCTGTATCAGCTGAAGTCATACCACAGAGATCTCACTTACCCTCTAGACTCCCAGCGCTGCTAACCCACAACTGGGGAAGTAGATGGAATGCTAAAAGGACCCGGCCATCGATAGAGCGAGACCTTTGACAGCCCAGAATGCAACAGGCATGTGCGGGAAAATTGCGCCCTTTCTTTCCTCAGGCTTCTAATGGTTTACACCTCTGGCGTCCATCAGAGAGTCCCCTGCACCCTTCACTGCAGTCTTAATTGCCTGCTTAGATACAGTATAAATGAATATACCCCTTCAAATCTATCTTCTCCCAGTTGGGCTGCTTTTTTTCAGCCATCTTGTACCCTGGGACACCCATGCAGTCAAACTGGTCCAGGCGTGCTCTCCTTTTAAATGGCTTGCAATCAGGTAGGAAGTTGAGTTTAAATCAAACCTAATGTGAGAAACTCACTTCAGGTTTGTTACTTACCTGAGTAGAGGGAAGGCACTGGATATTATAGAGCCGTCCTGTTCCTCCATGTGGCCCGTTGTTCCATCCTTGTATGCCGGCAAACCGACCACCTCTTCAGCACTACGTATGATCCTAAGAAGTTCCGAGGACGAGTGCATTGCTACTGCCACGGGTGGTTATTCCATGCAGCAACGTGAATCACATGTTTCAGGGCAGCAACAATTAGAGGGCGACAAGAGGAGGCTTCCCTCCCCAAATGTCCCCCTCCTTGCACTCCCTGCCCCTCCCCCCTCTAGCTGTGCCGCACTGCTTCACCATCCGCCCATCCAGCATCCTGTGTCCATGGCTACAGCGGTGCCTCATGTGACCTGTTATGTGCTGCCAGGTCACATGAGGTGCCGCTGTAGTCAGAGAGGAAGCAGGACTTCATGTTGTGGCTGGTGATTCCTTCACTAATCTGCTGAGAGCGGGTGAGTGATGTGGCACCAGTGCAGCACGTACCTGGCATCCTGGGGATCAGAACTAGTGTTGGGCCGAACAGTTCGCCTGGCGAACCTCTCTGGGCCTCTTACTACTTCCGGGTCGCAATGACCCGGAGTAGTACGCCTGCGCTGCCCAGCGGAGCGCGCCCTAGATCGCGCTCCTGTTGCCGGGCACTCTCTGCGCATGAGCGTGACGTCACGCACATGCGCAGAGAGTGCCCGGCAACGGGAGCGCGATCTAGGACGCGCTCCGCCGGGCAGCGCAGGCGTACTACTCCGGGTCATTGCGACCCGGAAGTAGTAAGAGGCCCATGGATTTAGAGATGTTCGCCGGCGAACGGTTCAGGAACCGTTCGCCACATCTCTAATCAGAACTGGGATTCTGCGGGGCAGCAGGGAGGAGATGGTGTCTTGTAGGAAGCAAAGGGAGGTAAGTGTAGTGAGGGGAAGAGAGCCCCCTCCCTCACAATGTATTGCTTCAGGCAGCAAAAAGTCTAGAACTACTGTGCACGCGAGGATCCGGACTCGCAGGTCGGACAGCTTTACTGGCGGACAACGAAGGAACGACAGGCCACACAGAGTAATGGGAAGCCTCTACGGTATGCTTGTTTGAGTTTTGTTATGCACAATTTTGGGTCCCTCTGTAGACTCTGGTTGACTCCGCCTGCTGTTCATTATTTGCTGGTTTTCAAAACAATAGGCACATTAACCGTAGACACATGCCAACTAATATACCAACCTCTCTACTTTTGTCTGATTTGACCCAGTTATCAAATAACTGAAAAAAATAAACATTTGCTAGATTACTTATGTTCTCCAATATTGTCTAGGCAGTCTGTCAGTCAATGTATGGGCAGATGAGAGAGGGATCTGTTGCCTGCCCTTTCGCCACAGACTGATTTCACCATTAAATCTATCAGAAATCGATGTAGCACCCCTGATGCCTGCCTCCCCACCAAGCATAAAAATGTCCCTCTGGTGTCTGTGCTCCCTAAAGTCTCATCTGTCGGCCGGCGCGATTCCTTGGCTCCTCCACCACCAACGCCGTGTCCACCTTTACCGCAAGCACACCTACCACGTGGCACCAGTTACGCGTACGTATTGCCGAGCCGCTGGTGAGCTGGGCGCAGAGCAAGCCAAATGACAGCTCAAAATATATTACACTACCAGAAATAGTACTGGCAAAACAGATACACTCACACTTCACACTAGAGCCAATATGTACTGAAATTGGTTACAGTTGATAACCTGAACCTCATAGATAAATGCTACCCCCATGTCTGAGATACTAGTTCTAAAAACACGTAAAAGACTCATATGTTATCATGCAATCAATGGTGGGGTAAGATAGTGTGAGGAAAGAGGGTCTTTGCTGATCCCCCCCCACTTGATAGTTAGTGGGGTGTAGCTATCTCCTCCCAACACACTCCACAACTGTGATTTGAGTACTGTATATAAGTCTAAGTATTAATGGTACCTACACTGTTCTTATAATAGAAGGCTAGGATCCTCAATAAAGACACTATATAGTCATAATGCGGTGCATGTCTGAGGAAAATTTGTATTATAGCCAAATAGAGACCCCATAGGGGTCAAACAGTATGAGTAACACTCCTTCACGGAAGGTATATTGGGGTTTGATCACGAAAGGACAAGAAAAGGGTGCTTACAGTGTATATACAATAATAAGGTGTCACTCACAAACTATCAAGTTTAGGGGGAGGATCAGCAAAGACCCTTTTTCCTCACACTATCTTACCCCACCATTGATTGCATAATAACATATGAGTCTTTTACTTGTTTTTAGAACTAGTATCTCAGACATGGGGGTAGCACAGACTTGTGTACCCTTTCATCTATGAGGTTTAGGTTATCAACTGTAACCAATTTCAGTACATATTGGCTTTAGCCCCTTTGGGTAAAGTGTGAGTGCAAATGACAGCTCACCCTGCTGCCGCTCAATATCCCAGCGGTGCTAAATACTATTCCCCTTCCGTGTTGTGTCCAGTTCAGGAGCAAAGGAAGGTCTCCCCGCACTCCCTAATGATCACATATAGGGCAGTTCGCCTTAATTCTCACTGTGCATCCACGTAAATAGCAACAGCAGCAGTACAGTCCTTACGATTGAAAGACGTGGGCACCAGTGAGTTCAGCAAACATTAAACATTTATTACACCTAGTAGTGTAAAAAGTAGTAGCAGCAATGCATTGGGATAAAACCGTCACAGTACTTCACCTGTCAAGATGACACCACACACCCAGAACCCGTCCTCCGACAATTGTTTCGCACCAGCTGGTGCTTGATCACGGATGGCCTTACTCTATGGCGCTCGGAAGTTCAACCCCTTCCAGGTTGTTGCAACTCCGAGGAAGGTGTAATTCAAGGTCTGGCGATCTCCTGATCCCCGAATTACTCTTAGGCTGGGCGCGCAGTATAGCATTGCTGCTACTATGGTACCCAGCTTCGGTGCTGGGCGCCAAAATAACTTACTTCCCAGGCACATGTGTGACATGACACATGCGCCTGGTGACAAATGGTACCTTCTATCGGGGTGACTGCAGAGGAGGCCAGGAGTTTTGCTGGCGGACAGGTGAGCTCTTAAAACACTGCACACAAGGATAGTGGGACACCGGCCAGGGGTCCATCGGCTACGTCTGTCGTTGCAATATCGATCAATGTTACTGCCGCGCTTCCGATCCAGCACTTGCGACCGAGATTTTCCAGCATGTCCGATCGTTCCCTTAGACCAATTTCAGCCAAAAATCGATTGAAATCACGATCGGGTGAACATTTTGCAGCACTGATTTTTTTTCTGATTGAATAAAATGATCGAAATGGAAGATCAATTGGCCCGCAAAATCGCCTGATGTGTGACAACCTTTAGTAACCCAGCCCCCCACCCTGTGTGTGTGCTGTCACTGTTTTCCGGTAGTCACTGTTTTTCTGCTGCTCTCCTCAGATGATGTATTTGAGGCTCTCCTGTACACGGAACTGGATGTGGACTCTCTAAAACCGTCCTCAGCATTATCTATGGACACCATCAAGGAAGTCATGAAGAAGTGTGGCATGAAGTATAAGATCATGGCTCTGAAAAAAGAAGAAAAACCCAAAGAAAACCTAGATGCTGTGAAAAGGTAATTCTTTCACTAGATTGTTGTTACAGATCATCAACTCTCCTTATTACCAAATATTTACCATCAACGTAAAGATACACTCCTGACAACCACAGCCAGTGGCAATAATACTTAGTGGTGGAACCAAACAGAAACGCAAAACCTACCTTAATGGCCAGCATTCACAAAGCATTACTGCATATGGTAACGCAGAAAACAGCTGATTTTACCGATCATTTGGTGAAATGTCAATTCACTTAGGCTGTTACTGCATGGCAAGCTGAAGTTACCGATCAGTGAGGTAAATTGCCGACTTGTGTGGTAAATACCTCAACACGTTACAAAATCTCAATTTACAAAGATTAGAAGATGCGGTAAAGCCCAATAACAAGTTCCCTAATTACCGGCAGCTTTGATGTGGCAAAAAACAGTGTCCGAATGTCTTTAGGGTGCGATATCCCACCTGACAAAAGCAGAGCCAATAGGTACAACCTCTGCCTCCTGCTACTCCCTCTGATAGGCTGCAACATCTTCTCGAGAGGGTCAAGCGTCTCTACCCCTTCAGGCAGAAGAGCAGAGAGCCCAGCACAAATAAGCACGATGTGGTTAATGAGGCGCCCTGGTGTTATATAAAATCGTTTAAAAACGAGTAAAAAGAAGTTGAGGTAGCTTACCTCAGTAACGAGGCTCCCTATGCTGAACTTTCTCATTAGTTTGGCACTGTCATTGGCCAGAGGAAGTAGGCTCAGACCCGTGAAACGCATTGCCTGTGCTACTATTAAAATCTTTTATCATTACAAGGATTTTTCGTTACTGAGGTAAGCTACCGCAACTTCTTTTCGTTTTTAAACGATTTTATATCACACCAGGGCGCCTCTTTAACCACATCGTGCATCCCATACCCCCATACTTTGCCAGTCTGCGAGGTGGAGACAGGACACAGTCTTGACCTTGGCGGAAGCCTGTCCTCTTTCTTTTCCTAGGAGAGCGACCACCTCCAGGTCTGCTGTGAACACCCCGAGTGGAGTCGGGTTTATTGTCTCCACTTGCTTCCTGTAATCGGTTGCCCCCCTGCAACCCACCTTTGTGAGTAGTTTTTTTTTATTATTATTTTCCACAATCACATTTTTTCTCAACATATTGCACTATTGGGCTCCCGTTTTTGTCTCCTGTGCCTTTCTTTCTAGAGGGTGTTCAGACACTCACTCCCCACCACACAGCACAAAAGAGGTTTCCCCTTCAGACGTTTAACCCTTTAGGTTCCTGTTTGAAGATGCAGAGGAGACAGTGGGGAAATCAGCTAAGCATGGCATGTGAAATGTTTATTGAGAGTTCATCTAAACTGTGGCAATAAAATAAAATGTTCATGAAGGTTAATAGATTCAAAGGAAGTAGAACAAACATTATTATAGCATGTACATCTAAAGGGATTCTAGGGATGCCTTTTTCTATTATAATTCAGTCAGTCAGTGGGAGAACAGCATGTAACTGTTACCGCAGACGTCTTTTTCTGTATATTACATAACTTTCACGGCACCTGTGTAAAGCTTTGTGAATGCTTAAAAAAATGAAAAATGCAGCATTTGGTATTTTTTTTTTTTTTTTTTTAGCATCCATAGCTTTGTGAATGCTGCCCAATGTCTTCTCAAAGCTTCTATTCATGGATGCTGACATATTTGTTTTGCCAGAGGCATATGAGGTTCTGTGATGAATGTGTATAAAAGAGAACACGGGGTGGGTTCTAAGAATCCTAATAGCAGACAGAGGCTGGCTGTGCATATAATCACCAGCTTCTGTTGCTATATATCGTCCCTCCAGGGCCCCCCTGCACGCTGCTCTGCCCCCCATAAATCACTGCCGCGCTGTCAACACGCAGCGTGTCACCAGCCGACTGTTTACAATTGCCTATCAATTTCCGCCGCTCCCCCGCCTCCTCCATAGCTCCCCCCAATCAGCGGGGAGGTAAGGGACGTGGGTGGGGACCGGAGCTATGGAGGAGGAGGGGTAGCGGCGGAGATTGATAGGCAATTGTAAACAGTCGGCTGGTGACACGCTGCGTGTAGACAGCACGGCTGTGATTTATGGGGGGCAAGCAGAGCGCAGGGGGGCCCTGGATGGACGATATATAGCAACAGAGGCTGGTGATTATATGCACAGCCAGCCTCTGTCTGCTATTAGGATTCTTAGAACCCACCTCGGGTTCTCTTTAACCACTTGCCGACCGCACGCTTATACTGTGCGTCGGCAAAGTGGCAGCTGCAGGACCAGCGACGCAGTACTGCGTCGCCAGCTGCAGGCTGATTAATCAGGAAGCAGCTGCTCGCGCGAGCGGCTGCTTCCTGTCAACTCACGGCGGGGGGCTCCGTGAATAGCCTGCGGGCCGCCGATGGCGGCCCGCAGGCTAAATGTAAACACAAGCGCCGTAAGGCAGCAGCGCCGTAAGGCAGATCGGCGATCCCCGGCCAATCAGCGGCCGGGGATCGCCGCCATGTGAAAGGGGACGTCCTGTCACTGACTGTGCAGCCCAGGTCTCCGGGGAAGGGAGGTAGGAGAGGGAGGGGGAGAATGTTGCCGCTTAGGGGGGCTTTGAGGTGCCCCCCCCCGCAACATGCCTGCACGCAGACGCGATCAGACCCCCCCTGCACATCATCCCCATAGGGGGGAAAAAAGGGGAGCGATCTGATCGCTCTGCGTGCACCCTGATCTGTGCTGGGGGCTGCAGAGCCCACCCAGCACAGATCCCAACAAACAGCGCTGGTCCTTAAGGGGGGGTAAAGGGTGGGTCCTCAAGTGGTTAAAGAGGAACTCCAGTGAAAATAATGTAATAAAAAAAAGTGCTTCATTTTTTACCATAATTATGTATAAATCATTTAGTCAGTGTTTGCTCATTGTAAAATCTTTCCTCTCCCTGATTTACATTCTGACATTTATTACATGGTGACATTTTTACTGTGGGCAGGTTATGTAGCTGCTCCTAGCTGTTTTGGCTGTTAGAGACAGCTGTAAACAGCTAATTCCTGTCTGTGAACATTGTTACATTGTGGCAGTTTGCCCAGAGTACCGGTACTCAGAGCTTCTTGTGGGGAGGGGTTTCAGCACAAAATCAGTCATACAGCGCCCCCTGATGGTCTGTTTGTGAAAAGCATTATATTTCTCATGTAAAAGGGGGTATCAGCTACTGATTGGGATAAAGTTCAATTCTAGGTTGGAGTTCCTCTTTAAGCTCAGCAATGGGGAAATGGGAAGTTTGGTAGCCTCCCTGGCGGTATGGACGAGCTGAGTTCGTCCAGCAAAAACTTGCAAAAAACGTTAATGACGAGCTGAGCTCGTCCATGCCGACAGGGAGATTTCCTGTTTCTCTGCCCCGCCGGCTGCATTTTTTTCTTATCAGAGGGATTCCCCAGGATGGCTGGATGCCTGACTGCACGCTGTGGGTAGCGATCTGTGCTACCCGGGTGCCCAAAATTGGGCCCAAAATTCCGGGTGCCCAAAATTGCCTCGACTCCACAGCCCTGGCCTCCTGGCGCTTAGCTATGCGTTACAATTTTTTATAACGCACTTTTCTGAACGCTTTTGCAGAACGATTCAGTTTTTTCACTTTTTGGCGCAAGTCAGGAAGTGAACTCATTGACCTGGAAAAGATGAAATGCAGTGTATTTATTCTTAAAACCGCTGGGGAAATCGTTATACCAACGATTTCAAGCGTTTTGCAATTTCCCTATACCTGCCATTATAGGCAAATCGCCCCCAAAAATGGTACAGGAAGCGCTTTGGTGAGCGGATCATAATCAAACCGCTCAAATGTGAACACTCTAATAGGGAATCATTGCACAAGCGCTTTTAGGGTGATTTTGAAAATCGCTGGCGCTTAAAAAAAAAAATGCGAAAACGCCCTAGGTGTGAACAAGCCCTAAATGAAACTAAACCTATTAACTCTTTCAGGCACTTTTTAAAAAACGGAGGCAATTCTATTGGAGCTAAGGGAAAACTGACTATTTCAACTCTAATATGCAAGGGCATAATAAATTCTACGCCAATCATTCCTGCATGCCAGTTAAGAAAACATATCAAACATTGGCTAGTCATTGTGGCTGGTAGATCCAGATCCCAGGTTTGACTGGACAGAATTAAAAAGCATTTGGTTTGTAAAACATATCACATATGCTATGATGCATTAGCTGACCCAGTCTGGTTTACCCCGCTGACACCTTGCACATGAACATGTCTACATGCACCTCTATTTTTCTAATGATACTCGTGTGACACATCATTCTTATTTCGCTTATGACGACGACAGTCTAGCATGTTTACAGAGCTTAAAGAGGAGCTGTTAGGTATAAGGTCTCAGAGAAAAAAACCACATATATCAGTAGCTAAATATTGGCTGTACTTACCGTACATTACATATGCATTTCACTGTCCACATTTGGACTTCACAGAATTTTTATATAGTATTTGCAGAGAATGATGCTCCTGACAGCTCATGGCAGGTTCCATGTTTGTCTGTCTCCTATGAAGCCAATTGTGTCGTCATGTCCTCCCTGCTTCCTGATGATTCCACTCACAAAAAAGATCGTAATGGACAACACTACTGTGCAGTGAATATTAATTAGCCATGTGGCTAGGAACAATAGCGAGCGGACTCATGCAGTATACTCTGCCCTGTGATTTTTTTTCAGTGCTATGAGCTGGACTGCATTACAAACTGCTGTAACATGAGCCTGTAACTTCTCACTAGCAACCGAGGGGAGGACCCAAGGTGGGAAGAAGCAGCCCCAGAATGCTTTGCAGTATGTTATGCGGTGTCCTTTTAAGAGCTTGGGAATAGCAGCCTTGCTGTTCAGCACACATCAAAAGTAAGAGAGATTTTTAACTTCAGTATTGCCTTTTTGGCTTCCTTCTAAACTTTAACACAGGAGAATAGAGGTTTAAATTAGCTTTTGCAGCCTGACAGTTACTCTTTAAAGGGATACTGTAGGGAGGTCGGGGGAAAATGAGTTGAACTTACCCAGGGCTTCTAATGGTCCCCCCCAGACATCCTGTGCCCACACAACCACTCACCAACACTCCGGCCCCGCCTCCGGTTCACTTCTGGAATTTCAGACTTTAAAGTCTGAAAACCACTGTGCCTGCGTTGCCGTGTCCTTGCTCCCCCTGACATCACCAGGAGCGTACTACGCAGGCCTAGACTGTACTGGGACTGCGCAGTACACTCCTGGTGACATCAGCAAGAGCGAGGATACGGCAACGCAGGCGCAGTGGTTTTCAGACTTTAAAGTCTGAAATTCCAGAAGTGAACCGGAGGTGGGGCCGGAGCATCGGGGAGTGGCTGCGGGGGCACAGGATGTCTGCGGGGGACTATTAGAATCCCCGGGTTAGTTCAACACATTTTCCCCGACCCCCTACAGTACTCCTTTAAAACAAAGACAACAGAAAGTTCATGTGTGCCAGCTTTATAGATAGTGAATACAAGAGTTGACATTCTTATGCAATGGCATCTCCTAGCACTGCTGTACTCTGAGCTGGGGAGGCTTGACAATTTTACACAGATGATATTACTTTGGCATAAGAACAGGTGGGACAAACTATGTGGGCAATAAAGAGTTAAGGGAACACGTTTTTTTGGTGTGTTGTGTCAAGAGTGTAATTACTTTTTAAGGTAAGACAGGAAGCAATATGTTTGTGTTCTTTTTGAAATTGGTTAAAATATATTGTAATTTATAGGACTTCTGTTAATCCTTTTTATCATTGAGGAGTACGTGAGATGTTGGTACACAGGTTTGCTTGCACTAACTGCATACTCATATAAACTGTTTAGTGTTTGGAAATGTCCTGGTTATAATCAGACACACCATGTTTACTGCACTTTTTCTTATGCTCTGCCTGTCTGCTAACATCAGCGCTGCTTAATATGTTGGCGCTTTATAAATACAATAAATAAAATAAATAACATCTACAAGTTGCATTGCTACTTGCATCCTCCCAGTGTACCACACTCCATATTCATTTCACCTGCTCTGCTTTCCTCACCTTACTCAGCTTTTCATGAACTGTTAGCTCTCCTGAAATCTCTCTCTCCCCCAGCAGCTCAAAAACCTCACAAACATTTAAAGGGGCACTACAGCGAAAAACTGTAAAATTTAAAATATGTGCAAACATATACAAATAAGAAGTACATTTTTTCCAGAGTAAAATGAGCCATAAATTACTTTTCTCCTATGTTGCTGTCACCTACAGTAGGTAGTAGAAATCTGACAGAAGTGACAGGTTTTGGACTAACCCATCGCTTTATAGGGGATTCTCAGGGATATATTTATTTTCAAAAGCACTTAGTGAATGGCAGTTGCTCTGTCCAACTGCCAAAAACACTGTGTAGGGAGCAGGGATACTGGCCATCATCTTTGTTTAAATCCTTTTTCAGGAATATCTTTATAAAGAATAAAAGCCTTGCTGAGAATCCCCTATGAAGAGATGGACTAGTCCAAAACCTGTCACTTCTGTCAGACAGTTCTGTCACTTCTCCCAGCCATTGTTGCGGTCTTATACCGCCCTCCGTCGAGCTCCACAAAACAATTTCTCAATAACTTTGTCTCCAGGCTCCCACACATCCTCCCCTCTGACCTCCCCACCATCATCCTCGGGGATTTCAATATTCCCATAGATGAACACCGCGACTGTTGTGACCCGGCTACTCACCATAGCCAACTCACTTGGCCTAGTACAACACACCAACACCCCCACTCACACTGCAGGTCACACTCTCAACCTTCTAGTCACTAAATCCACCACCATTACTGACCTTGACATCGCATCCTTCCCACCCTCAGACCATCACCTACAAACTACCTGCCCACCCACCTGGTCGATGGCAGCGTGACCTACGCAAGCTCAACCCTGGCGTCCTTGCTGACTCCCTCCATGCCCTCTCCTCCACACTCCCCATCCTAACCTGTCCTAATCTTGCTGCAGCTCAGTATCGCCAAACTCTCTCATCAGCCCTAGAGGAAGCTGCTCCCCCAATATTCTGCTGCAACTGC
Organism: Hyperolius riggenbachi; assembly: GCF_040937935.1. Lineage (NCBI taxonomy): Eukaryota > Metazoa > Chordata > Amphibia > Anura > Hyperoliidae > Hyperolius > Hyperolius riggenbachi. The sequence goes on from NC_090649.1 coordinate 438,744,563, forward strand.
CCCCCTAGCCCTGGCGCACTACCAATTTTCACAACCTCCAGAGGGTAACACGCGCCAATGAACGGAAATGGAGGAAAACTTGACCTGACCAGGATTTCCTACAGTACAAGACTAACCTGCTGCAGTTCCACACTGCCCTTGCTGATGCAAAGCAGGAATACTTCACCAAGCTCATTGGAGCACAAGATTCCAACCCCCGGCGTCTTTTTGCCACTTTCAACTCCCTGCTTAAACCCACCATCTGTTTCCTCCCTCTCTGCCACAGATTTAACCACCCACTTCACCAACAAAATTATCTCCATCCGTCTGGAAATATCCAATCTTCAATCTTCACCTCCCACCCCTTCCCATCCAGCTTCTCCTCCACCCTATCCTCTGCTCACCTCCTTCACTCCTACTACCACTGAGGAAGTCAACCACCTACTGCAGACTTCCCATACCACTACCTCCCCACTTGACCCCATCCCTTCTGATTTACTCCAGCCTCACTTCACGGATTTGACCCCAGTCCTCACTCCCCTGATTAACCTCTCCCTATCCACAGGCACCTTCGCCTCTGACTTCAAGCAGGCCACTGTACTACACCTGCTCAAGAAACCCTCCCTTCGACCCCTCACTACCCTCCAACTACCGCCCTATCTCCCTCCTCACTTTTGCCTCAAAACTCCTTGAGCATCTGGTTCACAAACGCCTGACCCTGTACTTCAATGCCAACTCACTGCTAGGCCCACTGCAATCTGGATTTCGGCCTGCCCACTCAACCGAAACGGCTCTCACCAAAGTGGTCAGTGACCTTGCCTTAGCTAAAGCTGAAGGTAGATACTCCATTCTCCTCCTCCTTGACAGACCTTTCAGCAGCTTTTGACACAGTAGATCATCCCCTACTCCTCCAGTCCCTCCAGTCCATGGGCATTCACAACCTCGCCTTGACCTGGCTTTCATCCTACCTCTCCAACCACTCCTTCACAACGTCCTTCAATGAGTCCTCATCCACCCCCAACCATCTCTCGGTGGGAGTCCCCCAAGGCTCGGTCCTTGGCCCCCTACTGTTCTCCCTTTACACATCCTTTATTGGCAAGGTTATCTCCTCCATGGGTTTTAACTATCATCTGTATGCAGATGACACCCAGATCTACCTCAACACCCCTGACATATTCCCCACTAAAATGGACAAGGTCTCCTCCTGCCTATCAGCCATCTCCTCCTGGATGTCCGCTAGGTTCCTGAAACTAAATCCAGACAAAACGGAATTTATGATCTTCCCACCCCGGCCATCCCTGGACCTCCCAGATGTACATGTCACTGTTAACCACACTACCATTCTCCCTACCGCTCAAGCCCGCTGTCTGGGTGTCACCCTGGGCTCTCCTTCACTACCCACATCCAAAACCTCACAAAGTCCTGCAACCTCCACCTTTGTAACATCTGCAAGATCCGCCCTTTCCTGGCCTCTGCCACCACCAAACTCCTTATCCATGCCCTCATAATTTCCCTTCTTGACTACTGCAATGCCCTTCTGTCTGGTCTCCCTATGACCCGAATTGCCCCGCTGCAGTCCATCATGAATGCGGCAGCCAAAATTATCCACTCCTCCCATCGCTCCAACATGGCGGCTCCCCTCCGTGAATCCCTCCACTGGCTTCCTATCCAGTCCAGAATCAAATTCAAGATACTGTGTCTGACCTACAAATCTGTCCACAAAACCTGCCCAACCTACATTTCCGATCTTACTCAGAGGTACACACCTAGCCGCTCACTCCGCTCTTCCAATGAACTTCGCCTGACTGCCCCCCCCCCCTCCCCCGCATCACCCAGTCCCATGCACGCCTCCAGGACTTCTCAAGAGCTGCTCCAACACTATGGAACTTCCTAACTCCACCCATTAGGGCAGCTCCCTCCTTCAACATCTTCAAGAAGGCCCTCAAAACTCACCTTTTCACTCTGGCCTACCACCCCTCACAAGTGCTCCAAACCCGCAGCTGAACTCTGGTCCCCTACCTTTCGTGTCCCTACCTCTCCCTCTACATTGTAAGCCTTTGGGCAGGGTCCTCCTCCTTTTGTGTCCTACCTGATCATGCACCTCCATTACTGTGCATCCATGCTATGCATTTGAGTGAACCAAACTTGCCTAATCTCCATGCTCCATCCAATGACTGACTAAGCATTACCTGGTACTCATACTGTGCTGCGTGATCTGGTTTTCTTGTATTCCTGTATTGTCAAATTGCTGTATGTCACCCCTAAACAGTGTTCTCCCCAGATTTTTTTCCCAGCCGGGTGGCATGAAAAAGTAGCCGGGTGGCATTAAAAAAACTAGCCGGGTGGGGCGAGATGAGGGAATGCAGGGCCAGCACTTCTTTGCATAACTCTGCTTACAGCAGTAAAGGATGTGAGCTGATGACAGCCGGGTGCTCACCAAAACTAGCCGGGTGGAGCACCCGGCTAAAAGAGCCTGGGGAGAACACTGCCTAAATATTGTCTGTAACCTAAACTAATGTCCAGCGCTGCGTAATATGTTGGCGCTTTATAAATACAATAAATAAATAATACCTTGTGAATGAAATATAAGAATACTAACCTGTATTTGTGTTTTGGGCTATTTTAGGGGACCCCCTGACCCTTCTGTTTTAGTGGCTCGGCCTCCTGTGGTCACTATAATGGGTCACGTAGATCACGGGAAAACAACGCTGCTGGACCAGCTCCGCAAAACCCAGGTAGCAGCAATGGAGGTGGGGGGCATCACTCAACACATCGGAGCCTTTAGAGGTGAGGCAAGCTTGGAGTTCTGCCGTCATTTATTTCTGCTGGAGGCTGTAGTCTAGCGCAGTGATCTGCAAACTTGGCTCTCCAACTAGTTAAGGAACTACAAGTCTCACAATGCATTTGCCTTTATTACTCATGACTGTGGCTGTCAGACTCATGCAATGCATTGTGGGACTTGTAGTTCCTTAACAGCTGGAGAGCCAACTTTGCGGGTCACTGGTCTAGTGTTGGAACTCCTGCTGAATACACTCTCAGGATATCGGAGCTGAATTTATAAATCAAAGTTTAAGTGTACCTGAGATGAATGAATTAAAAGTTTTATACATACTGTACTTGATGCTTCCTCCAGCCCCCTTTGGCCTGATCCGCTCCCTTGCTTTCCTCCTCCGCTGCCTCGTTCTTTCACTGCGGTCCCAGTAACTTCGGCCAGTCAGCGCAGTGTGGCCCTGCGGCCGGGAATGTTCTGCGCCTGCGCAGTAAGCCCTGATTACCAAAGATACCGGGAGCCATAACGGAGGAGGAGGAGGACGACGGCGATGGACGGATCAGGCTGGAGGAAGCCCCAGGTACCTATACAACTTTAGCATTCATTAATCTCAGGTTTACTTTAAGAAGTGGGCAGTATTCCTTAATGTGCTGAAATCACTTACAGCTCTTAAAGGGATACTGTAGGGGGGTTGGGGGAAAATGAGTTGAAGTTACCCGGGGCTTCTAATGGTCCCCCGCAGACATCCTGTGCCCGTGCAGCTACTCACCGATGCTCTGGCCCCGCCTCCTGTTCACTTCTGGAATTTCAGACTTTAAAGTCTGAAAACCACTGCGCCTGCATTGCCGTGTCCTCGCTTCCTCTGATGTCACCAGGAGTGCACGGCGCAGGCACAGACCATACTGGGCCTGCGCAGTATGCGCCTGGTGCCATCAGCGGGAGTGAGGACACGGCAACGCAGATGCAGTGGTTTTCAGACTTTAAAGTCTGAAATTCCAGAAGGGAACCAGAGGCGGGGCTGGAGCATTGGGGAGTGGCTGCGCGGGCACAGGATGTCTGTGGGGGACCATTAGAAGCCCCAGGTAACTTCAACTCATTTTCCCCTGACCCCCCTACAGTGTCCCTTTAAGCGCGGTACACATGCCAGATTAAAGTCTGACAACCACCTCTGCCAATAAATCAGTGTGTACAGCGGCTGCTAACCGCAGTTTGGCCAGCGATCTGCCAGGTAGTTTAACTCAGCTGAGCGATGGCCACTACCTTTCATTCACATCGCTTACACGGTATGCTACGTGACGTCAATTACTACAGAATGCATTGTCAGGCTGCAGGCCCATACAGTACAGCCTTTGCCTATTGATGTCGTCTGAAGGAACGTGTCACGATCACCGACAGGTGACTTTGATTCAGTGTGTATACGGGCCTTTAGTGGGCCCCAGTGTCCCCTCTCCCTTGTTCCCTGTTTATGCCAGCCAAATCCTTTGTAACCAGACTGCAACTAGGCTCTAGTGCTCCCATCTTGTTCCCATTTTCAGTAGCCAAATCATTTAGCCTGAAAGTGCCGCAGTGGTGAATGAGCTAATTTGCTCTAAGCATGCGTGAGACCATGGACCGCACGCGCCCAGTAAAATAAATTGCTTGAGCTCGAAGGAAAGCAGATGCGCATGCGTGGTTTCATTTACTGGGCATGAGCAGTTTGTGCCCATTCACAGCCAGAGGCACTTCCAGCCCAGTGTCAGATTTACAAGATGCCGTAACGAGGAACACGGGACAACTAGAGCCCACCAAGAGCTGTAAGTGCTTGACATACATTATAGGAACTCTGCACCATTATTTAACTTTGATTTAAATATTTGATTCAGATTTGCTTGAAAGGACACATGAAGTGAGAGGTCTATAGAGGCTGATGTATTTATATCCTTTTAAGCAATACCAGTTGCCGGGCTGTCCTGCTGGTCCTCTGCCTCTAATATTATTAGCCATAGCCCCTGAACAAGCATGCAGCAGATCAGGTGTTTCTGACATTATTGTCAGATCTGACAAGATTAGCTGCATGCTTGTTTCTGGTGTGATTCCGACACTACTGCAGCCAAAAAGATCAGTGGTACTGCCAGGCAACTGGTATTGTTTAGGAAATAAATATGGCAGCCTCCATACCCCTCTCGCTTCCGTTGTCCTTTAAGGTGTAATGAGAGTGCAGCTATCCCCCCTAGCCATGTCTCTGGGTATTTGGATGCATCATACAGAAAATTGAGTCACGCTGTATTTTTTTTTCCCTGTACACCAATCAGAAGCAGCCTGTTGATTTGAATAGGATGAGATTTCTGCTTTCAAGTGCAGGGAAACGCTGCGAATTGGCTACAGTGGAAAGGTAGCCTGTAGAAAAATATAAATTCACTGGGTAACCTTTTGTTCTCTAAAGCAGGGGTCCCCAACCTTTTCCGGCCTGGGGACCACTTACTGACCAAATTTTTCTCCGGGGGGGGCGGGGCGGCTTATTGCGCGCGCGACCTAGTGGACAGTGTCGTGCGCAGCGGGTTACGGGGGGAGGGGCTGGGGTGCGGCAGCATAGCTAGCATAGTTTCCTCAGTATAGGGAGTTTAGTTGCCCCAGTATGGCTAGTATAGTTACCCCAGTTTAGCTAGTATAGTGCCCCAGTATAGCTAGTATAGTCCCAGTATGGGTCGGTAGTGCCCCAGGATGGCTAGTATAGTGCCCCAGCATGGCTAGTATAGTGCCCCAGCATGGCTAGTATAGTGCCCAGCTATAGCTAGTATAGTGCCCAGCTATGGCTAGTATAGTGCCCAGCATGGCTAGTATAGTGCCCCGCTATAGCTAGTATAGTGCCCAGCATGGCTAGTATAGTGCCCAGCTATAACTAGTATAGTGCCCAGCATGGCTAGTATAGTGCCCAGCATGGCTAGTATAGTGCCCCGCTATAGCTAGTATAGTGCCCCAGCATGGCTAGTATAGTGCCCAGTATCTGTAGGTGGTGCCGCCGCTTCTGTTACCTTATGTGCGGGCGGGCGGCCGCTTCCGGATTCCCCCATGCGCCGCTCTCCTTCATGCATGATGAAGTACTATCTCCTCCTATAACAGCAGCGCGTCTTGCGTCTGCTGTAAGGAGGGAAGGAGGCGGGGCAGCGGCTTCCTGTAGCGGCGATATGCATCGCCGCTACCATGGGAACCGCTGCCCCGCCTCCTTCCCTCCTTACAGCAGACGCAAGACGCGCTGCTGTTATAGGAGGAGATAGTACTGCATGAATGAGAGCGGCGCATGGGGAATCCGGAAGCGGCCGCCCGCTCATAAAGTAACAGAAGCGGCGGCCGCGGGTGGGAGGGGCAAGATGACAGACCCGCCGCGGCCCAGCTGGAAACTGCCAACGGACCGGCAGTGGGCTGCGGCCCGGTGGTTGGGGACCCCTGCTCTAAAGGATATTTCACTCCTACAGAGCAACTGCTGATACTTGCCATGCTCTTTCCATTTTGTTATAATGTTGCTCTTTGGGATTTTAAGATTTAGAATATTTTCTTTTATAACCTAACCCTGATCTATACTTCTCCACTACTTTGTCTGGCATCGTCCTTGGTTTCTCTCCACGTTGCTTGCTCAGACTTGGTTCACACTATAGGAAAGTCAAAATAAACTTGCGCGCACTCATGCAAATCCTCATGCGAATCCATTCACAAAAATCATGCAGCAAACAATGCTGTCCCTACAGCTAAGTTAAAAGCTGGGATCTTCGTTACAAGAATAAAGTCTCTGGCGTAGTAACCTACACCGTGTAGAGGTAGCCCAGTGTCGTATGTGTCCTAATTCTGGCCCACAAACATGCATAGCACAAACATGCGCGCATTCAGCGCATCAAAACCGATCTAAGGAATAGGAACACGTATCCTTACCGTCTTCTTTGGGACAGATTTTTTTTTTTTTTTTAAGCTTGTCTTGGCTCCTGTTGCATGCAACAGGAGTCCCGGGTAAGCAAGGCTATTAGCCCCGTGCACGGAAAATGCGTGAGTGCCCTAAAGCACCCCCACAAAACGTGCACGAGTAGCCACGGGCCCCACAATACAGCAGGGCCCTTCCGGTGTTCCCCGAAGGGAACTTATCCCCCTTTGCCATCGGCGCAGGGGGTACTAAGCATCCTCCAACCCGAGGGTTGGAGGACCCTGGCGGCATCCTCCAACACCCGAAGGGCTGGAGGACCCTGGACTGCCCTGTGGTTGCCCACAGGGCCTGGGCCACGTGGCCATCCACATGGTCCGTGGCTCCCCCGAGAGGGAGCCAGGTGGGAACCGAAGTCCCCTTGCGGCCGGAGTGATAAAAATTTCCGCACTCTCCCTAGCCAAAAGGCCGAGTAGCTGCGTTAGTTGGCTATGCATATGGGCAGTACAGACCAAAGCACCCTACTTTCGCCTGAGATCTGCCACATCTTAGGTTTTTTCAGGTGCACCTGGAGCGCCACATCCAGGAGCAGTACGCCTAAGCAAAGCCCTCAGCCATTCAGCCTCGACCATGGTATAGATCCATTCAATCAGCCTCTGGGAATTACGACCAGGAAGGACACCCTGCCACAGTGCCATCCCTCCAGATCCCCCCCAAAAAACCTCAAGAACAGATACTACACTTGATCTTAGCCAAAAGGCCGAGAAGCGATTCTTCTTTGGGACAGATAGTGCATCTAACTAATCCTGCAAGGGAGCTGGTAATACCTACAGTACATATGTACCATATGCACACACGGTGTTTTTTTTAATGTATTTGATCCTTGTGGCTAGGATTTTATCTAGTGCTCTCTTCCCCTATTAGTGATCTTAGCGCACACACAGCTTGCTGCCATGATTTTTGTGAATGGATTTGCATGAGTGTGCGGAAGTTCATTTTTACTTTGCTGTTTTGCTTGCCACACCCCTTCCAGCACCTCCCCATTACATCTGCAAGTGTTTAAGGCCTCTTTTCCATGGACTGTGGAGCTGTGTGCTCAGCAAGTAGTTACCAGGCAGCAACAAGCAGTTACCAGGCAGCTGTGAGCAGTTGGGAGAGGTTGAGAGGCATTTCACTGCCTATCAACAGTCCGTGGAAAAGAGGCCTAAATGTGGACATGAACTGTTGCACAGGACAGAAGGAAAACATAGAGAATGTGCCCTGTATGTATTTAGAGTTTAGCCCAGGCATGGGCAAACTTGGCCCTCCAGCTGTTAAGGAACTACAAGTCCCACAATGCATTGCAGGAGTCTGACAGACACAGTCATGACTCATAAAGGCAAATGCATTGTGGGACTTGTAGTTCTGTAACAGCTGGAGGGCCGAGTTTGACCATGCCTGGTTTAGCCTGTCACTCATCTGTGACTAATCACCACTCTAATTTGATCTCTCAGCCGTGTTAGCTCAGGAATCTCCTCTGACATGGCGGAACAGCTAATTTGTAAACACAAGATGTTAACCCTATGTCTACTTCCATGAAAGCAGGAAGTAGATACACTGCAGATTTATTGCAAGATTTTTATCAGCTGTAACAAAGAAATGTTTTGCTTTAAAGGTTAACACCTGAGTCATATCAGAGCATAATGTAGACTGCTGGAAGGTAGTGATTTTGGGCAGTAGCCTCATGCAGCTCTCACTCCAATATCTGTTATAAGTTGATCAGTGAGATGCGAATACTTTCAACTTTCAAATATATGCAGCTTGGAAATTATCCAATCAAATGCACATCCTGTGGAATTTGGCTCAATCCCAAGTGGCATTTAATTTGCATGTAAATTATTAGCATGTTCTGGACAGCCTCGATTTAAAAAAATGCTCACTATAGAGCAGGGGTAGGGAACCTATGGCTCGGGAGCCAGATGTGGCTCTTTTGATGGCTACATTTGGCTCACATACAAATCAGTAGGAGTTAATTCACTAAGCTACACTGCTCAAGCAGCGCAGCTTAGTGTGGCAGCGCAAGTAACATTTTCAAAGTAGGCATGCTACTGCTGTAGCATGCACTACTAACTTGCTCGCGCTCCCCCAAAAACGAACGACTGCTCCAATTGTCCAACTCTGGACCCTGTCAGGTCCAATGACTTTGTGGGGCGAGATCCTTGCAGTTTGATTGGCCCAATAGGCTGTCTGTCACTTGACAGGCAGCCTATTGGGCCAAAGTGTGGGGATCTCGCCCTACAAAGTGAATCAACCCCCAAATCAACTAGCTAATTGTACAAGATGTTAGGGCTGGTGCACACCAAAACCCGCTAGCAGATCCGCAAAATGCTAGCAGATTTTTAAACGCTTTTTTTTATTTTTATGAGGCGTTTTGCTAGCGTTTTGCGGATTGCTGCTGCGGTTTTCAGTATAGTAGATTTCATATATTGTTACAGTAAAACTGTTTCTGAACAGCTTCTATAACAAAAACGCCTGCAAAACCGCTCTGAAGTGCCGTTTTTCAGAGTGGTTTGCGTTTTTCCTATACTTAACATTGAGGCAGAAACGCATCCGAAATCCAAAAAATGCCTCACCCAGGCATTTTTCGTTTCTGCAAAACGCCTGCCGCTCTGGTGTGCACCACCCCATTGAGATACATTGACCAAGCAGATCCGCAGCCGCAAGCGGATCTGAAAACGCCCAAAAAGCCGCTCGGTGTGCACCAGCCCTTAGTCAGTATTTCTCCTGTCTGGCTCTCGGGAAAATTGCTGATGTTGCTGAAACCCAAGAGAAGCTGAAGACGTGTCTGACACTGCTGCTGCCCGGCAGATCAACTGTATACACATCGCCATGGCAACAGGGAGGTGAACCCTACTGTCCAAGTTTGAACATATTGTATAGCTCTCACGGAATTACATTTTACCCCTGCTATAGAGTGACAGCGTGATTCACCCAACTGCTAATTTACCAAACTTTTTTAGCTAATGCATTGTGTTCTGATATGATCCACATGAGGTTTCAGACTTTTACAACCTAGTAAGAGACATATAAAACCTGCAATCGGGCTACTTTCTCCTGTGTTCTCCAGTTGTAGTTAGGATCTTCAGCTTGTTTTGTCAGACGTTGGTATATCAAGATTTGGCAGGCAGAATTCCATATAGCTGACATGTTCTCATATTGTCTTATTTCCATTTGATACCATTTTAGGTGTTTGAATTGTGTTTTGTTCTTTTTTCTTCCTAGTTCGTTTACCTTCAGGCAATAACATCACGTTTCTGGACACCCCGGGACATGCTGCCTTCTCAGCCATTCGAGAGAGGGGGGCCAATGTGACCGATATAGTTATATTGGTGGTAGCTGCTGATGATGGAGTTATGAAGCAAACCGTGGAGTCCATTCAACATGCCAAAAATGCAAACGGTGCGACATAGTGATGGTGTAAAAAAAAAAAAGTATTGGTGAACATACTAATGCTGCTGCACAACAGTGGTGAGCTACACTAATGCAGCTGCACAACAGTGGTGAGCTACACTAATGCTGCTGCACAACAGGGTGAGCCACACTAATGCTGCTGCACAACAGTGGTGAGCTACACTAATGCTGCTGCACAACAGTGCTGAGCTACACTAAAGCTGCTGCACAACAGTGGTGAGCTACACTAATGCTGCTGCACAACAGTGGTGAGCTACACTAATGCTGCTGCACAACAGTGGTGAGCTACACTAATGCTGCTGCACAACAGGGTGAGCCACACTAATGCTGCTGCACAACAGTGGTGAGCCACACTAATGCAGCTGCACAACAGTGGTGAGCTACACTAATGCAGCTGCACAACAGTGGTGAGCTACACTAATGCTGCTGCACAACAGTGGTGAGCTACACTAATGCTGCTGCATAACAGTGGTGAGCTACACTCATGCTGCTGCACAACAGTGGTGAGCCACACTAATGCTGTTGCACAGCAGTGGTGAGCCACACTAATGCTGTTGCACAGCAGTGGTGAGCCACACTAATGCTGTTGCACAACAGTGGTGAGCTACACTAAAGCTGCTGCACAACAGTGGTGAGCTACACTAATGCTGCTGCATAACAGTGGTGAGCTACACTCATGCTGCTGCACAACAGTGGTGAGCTACACTAATGCTGCTGCACAACAGTGGTGAGCTACATAATTATAATTTTCTTTCACATCTCACCCTTTAGTTCCCATCATCCTGGCTATAAACAAGTGTGATAAAGCAGAGGCTGATCCAGAGCGAGTGAAGAACGAGCTTCTGGCCCACGACATAGTGTGTGAGGAGCTCGGAGGAGATATCCAGGCCATCAGTATATCCGCTCTGAAGGTAACAGCCACATAGCATCTAAGCAGATTTACATGTAAGAGACTGTTGCATTTTTTAGTTCTGTGCCTTAAAGGACAACTGTAGTGAGAAGAATATGGAGGCAGCCATATGTATTTCCTTTTAAACAATACCAGTTAACAGCCAGCCTTGCTGATCTATTTGGCTGCAGTGGTGTCTGAATAACACCAGAAACAAGCATGCAGCTAATCTCGTCAGACCTGACAGTAATGTCTGAAACATCTGATCTGCTGCATGCTTGTTCAGGGTCTATGGCTAAAAGTATTAGAGGCAGAGGGTCAGCTGGATAGCCAGGCAACTGGTATTGCTTAAAAGGAAATAAAAATGGCAGCCTCTATATCCCTCTCGCTTTAGTTGTACTTTAAAGGAAGCCTCTCATCAGGGGTGTAACAATAGCCCTTGCGTCGCCTGCCACCCGGGGGGGGGGGGGCAGTCCTGTACGTAATGCTGAGTGAAAGAAGAGGGTTATAAATTACTTCCTTCAGCTGGACAGGTCCTCTTCACTCCTCTTTTGTGCACAAGCGCCTTGTGGCCAATCACTATACAGCTTCCGACCCTGTCATAAGATATGCAGTGACAGAAGCCAGATGGTGATTGGCTGTACGGCGCTTGTACACTGAAGAAGAGGAAAGAGGACCTGTCCCGCCACCGGATGGAGGGAATGTGTAATATACTGTGACTGGGTAGGGGCCCAGCTGAAAAATGTCTGTTATGCCCTTGCATCTCATACATGTTTCTGCATATGTATTGCTTTGAGAAAGAGACTTAGGCTGTCACGAAAACATTGGCTTGGTTTGCAGTCAATAAATGTATTAAAGTGTACTTGAGATCTGTCAAAAGAAAGAAATTATACATACCTGGCGCTTCCTCCAGCCCCCTTCACGCTGATTGGTCTGTCGCCTTCTTCCCACACCGCCTAGATCCTCCGCTAGGTGGACCAGTAATTCCGCCAGTCATCGCAGGCGCAGTCCAGCCACATGAGCTCCCCCCATCGTGCTCCTGTAGCTGGAAGCATTCTGCGCCTGCACAGTAGTACTGAACAGGTACAGAACTCTCCCAGCGATGGGGCATGCAGCCTGGCAGCTCATGCACAGTACGCCCCGACTGATGGAATTACTGGGCCACCTAGCATAGAATCCATGTTGGCAAGGGACCGAAGGGGGCTGGAGGAAGCTTCAGGTATGTATAATTTCTTTCTTTTGCCAGATCTCAGGTTTCCTTTAAGAAATTGCCAATTCAAAAGTGTCTATAGAACCCACATTAGGCTCCACCATTTGGAGTGCAGGGCTATTACTATTAAGTGATTCATTCGCATGTCATTCTCCTGGATATATTTCTGGAACAAAACCTTGTTTTTCCATGCTGTTTTCACCGAACGTATCCTCTGATTATCTACTATATCTTTATGTGCTCTGCTTTTATAGGGTCGTTCATTCTAGGTTGTGTTTTTATCATAACACCAGCCCATTCCTGTGTGTATAAGGTCATTTGATTCTGTTTATGCCCTGTGAACAGGGGGAGAATCTTGATGCCTTGGTGGAAGCCGTAGTGACGTTAGCAGAAGTGATGGAGCTGAAGGCTGACCCCACAGGTCTGGTGGAGGGAACCGTGATTGAAAGCCGCACAGACAAAGGAAAGGGGTACATGTTCCAATGTTTATTACAGTTAGGCTGGATTGCAATGGCTGTACAGAAAAAAAAATATGATGTAGTGAATTGGTTGTGTACTATGAATAATTACTTGAAGATTAGCAGCAAAGAAAATATTCTCATACTTTTATTTTCAGGTATATAGTGTTTTCTCTAACATTGCATCACTCTCTAATATGTGCAGATTACACAACACTCAGCATTCAAAATGAGTCTTTCAGAGCAGTCTGTGAAGTAATGAACTCTCCTCTAGCAGAGAAAAAGTAAACAGTTTACTTACAGTTGAGATAATAAAAGTCAGATAACAGCCCTCTCCACGACTAGGGGCTGGTTCAGACGGGCGTTTTTGTGGCGTTTAACGCAGCGTTTCAGACGCAGCGTTTTTTGGGATCTACTGCCATCCCATGCAAGTGAATGGGAGCGTTTAGAGCTGGCTTTTGCAGGCTTTCATGAAAGCCTGGCAGTAGATCCCAGCGTTGCGTCTAGTCTCAAAAGCAACATGCTGCTTTCAGAGGCAGTAAACGCGAGGAAACAATAGCAGAGACCAGAACTGCTAGCCTTGAACACTTTTCAAAAGCTAGCTTTTAAACGCTGGCATTTAAACGCTGGCGTTTGAATGCAATGCCAAGCAAAAGCTCAGCAGACGCCCGTGTGAACCAGCCCTAAAGCTGGCCATAGACTGGCCCGATTTGCCGCCGTTTCGACAGCAGATTCGATCACTGGGATCGAATCTGCTGCCAATCGTTCGCACTACACGCCGAATTTCGATCCTTTTCGTCCGATCCCATCGATAGTTCCGTGCGGAAAATTAGCGTCGATCACCCGCGGGTAGGGAGCGTGTCGCTAGCGGCGTTCGAGTACCCGACGACCGACGCAATAGAGCCGCATACATTACCTGCTCCGCCGGCACGACTACGCCCGGTCACCGCTGCTCCGCGTCCGCGCTGGTCTCCGGCATGCTTCAGTTCCTCCTGCCCGGCAGGAAGTTTAAACAGTAGAGGGCGCTCTACTGTTTAAATTTCCTGCTGGGCAGGAAGAAGTAAAGCATGCCGGGGCCGGAGACCAGAGCGGAGACGGAGCAGCGGTGACCTGGGGACTGGAGTCGCGCCGGCGGAGCAGGTAATGTATGCGGGCGGGGGAAGCGGCGGCAGCACCACCACCACCACCGCAACAGATTGTGAACGGTTTCAGGCTGAAATCGGTTCACAATCTGTTTGCAGTAAAGGTAGCCATACGATCCCTCTCTGATCAGATTCGATCAGATAGGGATCTGTCAGTTGGTCGAATCTGATGGCAAATCGACCAGTGTATGGCTACCTTAAAACTTAGTCGGAGAGTTAATGGCTTGTTTGCATAGAGATAACAACTGGAGTTTCTTAACTCTTCCTGTACTGGAAACAATTAGACTGATGTATCTGATCTTAATGTTTTATTTCTTAGCTGTACTACACATACAAATCATAATATCATAATTTTTTTTTGCGTCAGTGTCTCTTTAAAATGGCACTGTAAGGACATATAGTAGAATGCAGTAGATTATTCAGCATACCCAATTTTACAGCAATGTTCCTGGTTTCAGTATCAGAAACGCGTCCTGTACCTGCTGTATATATTGCTGTATATCCATCAAGAGAAAAACGCAGTTAAAGGACAGTTAAAGCAATGGCAGCTCCTCCCTCCACTACCGATAGTTTAGAACTTTATGGCACATTCTGAAGACTAATAACTACAAATAAGTCAACGGGATGCTCATTTTTCCAACTTGCATGCAAATTTAAAGAACGTCAATCAAACAAACTTCCTGCAGGTTTAGATTGGCAAAATTTGAAGCTGCATACACTTTGCATTAACTTTGCATGCTAGTCTGAAAACAATAGCATCTCAATGATCACCTCTCTTCAGTGCCTCTGACCAATCTGCGTGACTGATGACATGCGTACATGGTGCAGTTTTTTCATCATACAGTTTAGCTCTGAGGAGTAGAGAGACTGTAATCCATAAAATGTCATCACAGCTTCTCCTGTCTTCCAGGTCTGTGACCACAGCCATTGTGCAGAGAGGAACACTCCGGAAGGGAGCCGTGCTGGTAGCGGGGAAGGTGTGGGGGAAAGTCCGCCTGATGTTTGATGAAAACAACACAGCACTGAACGATGTGAAGCCCAGCATGCCAGTGGAGATAGTTGGCTGGAAAGATCTGCCTTCTGCTGGAGAAGAAATCTTGGAAGTGGAATCTGAGGTGCGGTAGTCACTGTTTATGTTCACAACTGATAGCTCCTGTACAATATAGGATAACAAATTATTTAGGGAGATGAAAGTGTACCTGAGATCTCACAATAAGATTTTCTACTCGCCCTGGGCTTTCTTCAGCCCCATGAGAACCGATGCGTTCCTCGCCGTTCTCCCGCGGTCCTCAGTACGGCCGCAGTTAGTCCCGGTAATCTAACTCAGTCGCATCAGTCTCCTCTTCTGTGCATGTGCGGCTCCTGTTACCACTTCATCCGCTAAGCATCCATTTTTGCATCCACTCTGCTCAATTCACTCTGCATCCGCCTGTCCGAAGTGATTGCTTCTCACATGTCCCGCCGTCGCTTGGTCCCTCTGTACTCAGCTGGGAGGCCGGCAGAAACATGAGGCTTTCTATCGGAACCAATAGACCAATTCTCCCTAGCAAATATGTTCCCCTATAGGGATATGGGAAAAGGCATCCACTTGCCCGGAATTATCCCGGACTGCACAGAAGTGCGGTCCACTTTCTGCAATGAAACCATCGGATCTGTTGCAGAGTGACAAGTGTGAACACTGTCAATTTTACGTTTAGCGGAGAGCCAGAGATGGATTAACATATAATGGGGCCATTGGCAAGGTAGTATATTTGACGTTCTGTTATGGTCCATTTAGTAAGCTGAAGTGGAGAGAGGGATCAGAGAAGTTGGCGAGTGGGCCCCTCGACACCCACTAGGCCCCAGGCACCTGCCTAGGTTGCCTGGTGGATGATCCTGCTCTGCGGAGAACGGACATAAAAATGTCCGTTTTTTGCTCAAGTGGGAATACAGCCTAACTCTATAACGTGTTTCTGACATGGCACATTAATCTTTATTGCAGGTAGATTAATCTATCTGTTTATTTAAAGAAGTTCACCCTGCATTAGAGTTATCTCCCTTTCAGCTGATCGTCTCTTGAGACATGGAAGTCCGTTCAGGGTTGTGTCTGCGGCAGTCAGCCATCATTCACATCTACTTACATAACTTTATTAGTGTTTTCTTCCATAGGTGTTAAAGCCTATGGCACGTCTCAGACCAGTTATCAGTGGCAGGTGGCTACATATTAGAGGAAGAGTTATAGATCCTTAAATTCCAGAGCATACCAGCCTTTCAATCTAAATGTAAACACATTCCAGGCATAAAGCTGTCCTGGTTAGGTGTGGAATGGAGACCCAAAGGGTAGGGGCAGCATGTCTGAAGGCACTGGCTCCATAGGTTTTGAGGTGGATTTTTTTAAAGATGACCAAATTATTAGATCCTGCTGATCTTGGAAAGTGGGGGATGTGGTGCTTTTGTAAGAATGCCTTAATCTAGCCAGGTCCTACATTTTGTAAGGAATTGAATGTTGTTAGTCCAGTCTTGAAGAGTATTCTTCAGTTTGGGGGAACAAGTAGCATAAGCAAAAAAATCAGTGTTATATGGCAACGAGGGGGCTGTTACTAACTGCAGGAGGTGCAGGTCCTGGTTTTGAAGGCCTGTGTAGAGGGTATTGCAGTAATCCAGCCATGATGTGATAGAAGGGTAAACTAGGGTTGGCAGATCCTTTAACCCTTTAGCAGCAAATTTAGAGTCTTGCAAGTGCTCCAGGCCAATTTATTTTAGCACATTTTTTTTTAATTTCTTGAATAGTTTCATGTTCTTGCTTCTAATTAGTACTGCTGTAATGTGTATTCATGGCCATTTGTCACTAGAGGGCAGTGTGAGACAATAACAGAGGACTTCTGTAATCAGTTTCTATGTTTTCTGCTAGAGAGAGAGATCAAAGCATTCCAGGAATTTACAGCACTAGTTCTGTCGACTGAGGTCAAAAGCAGGGCACTATCTCAAACAATATTATTGAAGCTGCTAATAAGTTAAATACATTTCGGGTTTTGTAATATTCCTTAGGTGCAAGTAAGAACAATAGAAACTGCACATGGTTTTAGATCTGAGCTCTCTACCTATGGGTAGTGCTCACTGCAAGTAGAGCTGTTATGCTGCCAAGCGTTGACCTCCAATGACAAGAACTTCAGTTTTGTTAGCTTTTAGTTTCACCCAATTGTCAGTCATACATTCACTCCTGTGGTTCAGCAAAGGAAGCATTTATTGTTGGAGATGGATCCCTTACATCAGATTAGAAGGCTATATATAACTGGGTGTCATCAGTAGTGTTGGTGTTCAAATTCAGGTATTTGAAATTCGGAAATCCAAATTCACCTGTCCCACTTCAGCACTCAGACATGTGGACATGGTCAGGAGGAGTTCACTTATTTGCACTTCATGAGTCACGTGAAGCCCAAATCATTGAACTGACCCTGTCCACGTGTCTGGGTGCTGAAGTTTGGCGACGGGCGAATTCGGATTTCCAAATTTCAATAACCCAAATTTTAACACAAACACTAGTCATCAGCATAGCAGTAGTACATTAGGCTAAGTTTTTGGAAGATGCTTCCAAATGGTAGAATGTATACCGTGAATAACAAAGGGGATAGGAGGGAGCATTGGCACACTGTATTTTAGTGGTACAGGTTGGACAGAGAAGATGTCAAGGATACTCTTTGTGTTCTGCGAGCTGCTAGGACGTTCTAGGCTAGGCAGGAGTTAAAGTGTACCTGAGATGTAAATAATGGGTGTATTTATACTTACCTACTTCCTCCAGCCCCATGAGGTGTGTGTGGCCTCCCTCGCCGTCCTCTCCGGCCGTTCCGTTCACTTGTTATCTCCTCACCCCTGGTAATCTGGCCAGTTGTGCACTTCTGCGCATGCCCAGCCACGCGAGCACCCCTGCCGCACTCCTGCACGGTACTACTGCAGAAGCGCAGAATGCTCCTGATTGCCGAAGTGTGATGGGAGGTGCGTGTGCCGCCGAGCCAAGCATGCACAGAAGAGCGTAGCTGACGACGAGGAAGCCCATGCACCTCATGGGGCTGGAGGAAGCCCAAGGTAAGTATAAATACCCAACATCTCTGGTTTCCTTTCAGCAATTTAATTGGTAAAGGCTGAACTATTTCTGGGGCTCGGCAGCTGAGCAGTGTTTCTTTTTTCAGTTGACAGTTGAGCTGCTACATATTCTATACAGTAAAGGGTCTAATCTTCAATGTGTATCATGGACATAGCACAACCCCTCCACTCTTGCTTCTCACAGTGTAACGGTAAGCAGTTCACTGGTTCCCAATCTTTATTAAGTGATTACACATCATGCCAAATGCTCAGATCTCTGTGTCACGTATGTATAATAGAAAAATACTAATAATAACCATGAAATGGATGGAAAGAATGCATAGCCTAGAACCATTCAGGAATAATAATAAAAACAGTGGGACAGTTAGCGCCCCCCCCCCCCCCCCCCACACACACACACTGATTTAAAATGATAGCATAGCACCAGCAATTTGCACTCCACGTTATAGCCGCAGTGCGCACCACCCAAAAACAACACCCTCAGACTCAGTATAGATGGGTAGGTAGCCGGGTATAGGAAGTCAGGTGTAGATAGCCTCAGTATAGGTAGCCAAGCATAGGTGCCCCCAGTATAGAAAGTCAGGTGTAGGTGCCTTCAGTATAGGTAGCCAGACATAGGTGACCCTAGTATAAGTAGCCAGGCATAGGTACCTCTAGTATAGGTAGCAAAGCATAGGTGCTCCCAGGATAGATAGCCAGGCATAGATGCCCCCAGTATAGGTAGCCAGGCATAGATGCCCCCAGTATAGGTAGCCAGGCATAGGTGCCCACAGTATAGGTAGCCCAACATAGGTGCCCCCACTATAGGTAGCCAGCTATATGTGCCCCAGTAGCATTACTGCACCTGACTACTACGCTTCCTCCTTCAACCCGGAAGGAGGTAGTGTTTGTAGTCACGTGACCATGGCTTGGAACGCAGCGTGGGACACACCATGTGAAGCAGGCTGCTGGGTAAGTTTAACCCCCCGCACTCAGGTGCAGTAATTGGAGGATGAAATCCAAATGAAACTCATTCGGTTTTTATCCGAATTTTATCCGGAACTCATCCCTGTCCAACGCTGTCTCCCTCCCTGCTTCTCTGTTTCCGCTCAGTGTATAGTTAGAGTAGGGCTATAAAAAATGGCCGCTGATGTCTGCGGACATTGGCAGCAATTTTCTTGTAGCCCTGCTCAAACTATACATGGAGCAGAGGCAGAGAAGTGGGCAACAACACATGCCTGAGACTGTCGCAACACACAACTGTGAAACTGTGAAGAAGTTTATCAGGTCATGTATAACTTGTTGTTTTGATGTTTATTCAACTGGAATTATTAGAAATATTTTATTTTGGAATCGTCTAATCCCATCATTCTAATTTTGCAGCAACGGGCCAGAGAGGTTGTTGATTGGAGGACTCGTATCGAAGAGGAGGAGAAGAGCAAAAAAGACCTGGAGGTGATAACAGCCAAACAGCAGGAGCACAGAGATGCTCACAGGAAACTTCTAGATAGTTTCTATGGCAAGTCCTGGAAGCAGAAACGTATAATGCTGTATCAGACCGGTATCTACAACATGAACAAACCATCTGAAAAGGCAGAGAGTGATAAACTCACAGTGCCAATTATAATTAAAGGTGATTATTTAACTTATGTGCTCTTGAATGTTAAACCTGATCTCCTGAAATGTTAGTAAAAAAAGAACCTGTGAAGAAAAGGAGGTGCCCAGTGCTGGTGCTATTGGATGCTTCTATTCTGCCATCTGAATCCCATCTGCCATAGCAGAGTTGGCCTATTGGATATGCTGCCACATCACAGCAGGAGAAGCCAGTACCACTGAATTCTCTGAACTGCCACGGGAGGAAGAGGCAATATTGGCCATTTTGGAAAACGATAGCTTGGCTTTAATCAAAGTCATCACACCAAATGTCCATGTGATGATGGCAGAAAAGAAGCATCACTGAGTACCAGCACTGCTGCAGATTAGGTGAGTATAAAGTTTTATACAAACAGATTTTCGGTGGGTCCCCTTTAAAGAGAGTCTGAAGCCAAAATAAATACTTATTTTTACTGGCTATTTATGTTAAGCAAAATGAGCAATACTGAAATGCTGCATTCCCACGGCAGAACAAGGGCCTTGTACCCCCCAAATCCCCAAGGCAAAAATCGTGGGAGTGCTTCCTGGTAGAGGCAGAGCTTTGCGCCGTAGCTCTGCCTCTACTGGAGTCAATCCCTGCTGATCCCCGCCTCTCCCCGCCCCTCTCAGTCTTATTTCACAGAGGGGGCGGGGAGAGGCGGCGATTGACTCCAGTAGAGGCAGAGCTACAGAGCAAAGCTCTACCTCCCCGGGCAGCAAAATCCACGACCTGGAAAGTCATGGGATTTTGCCCAGGGATTTAAGGGGTATAAAGCCCTCGTTCTGCCGCTAGAATGTGGCGTTTCAGCACTGCTCATATTGCTCAACATAATTAGCCGGTAAAAAGAAGTATTTTTAATGGCTTCAGACTCTTTAACCACTTCAGGACGAGCAATTTTCACATATCAGCACTGCTCCCATTCATTCGCCAATTACTTTATTACTTACCACACTTATCTAAATATTGTTTTTTAGGACAAATTTAGGCTTTTAGTGTGTTATGATTTTGTTTAGTAATTACTTATTACTACTTTCTACTAAATTACTACTAAATTACTTATTACTTATTTTCTATGCATCTTAAGAGGGAAAAATGCATAGAAAAAAAGAGGAAAATGGAAAAACATACTATTTTTCCATTTACATCCATTATAGCTTTACAATAAACAGTGCTAACTATAAGTTAAACCCACAAATTGTATTTGCTTATCCATCCTGGTTATTACTACATTTAGATTATGTTCCTAGTACAATGTATAGTGACAATATTGTATTTGGAAATACAGATGTCCTTTTTCTGTTTTTTTTTTTGCTTTCTCGTACACTGCCAATGATTACAAAACCTTATTTGCAAAAATAACAGTAATATACCCTCATATTTTAAATATCTATACCCTCATGGCATAGATATTTAAAAAAAGCCAAGTTCCTAAGGTAACACTATATGTTCTTTCTTTTATATTCTGTCACTTTTCAATATGTTGACCGTGGCGCCCCAATCAATTACAAGTATAATGCTGCCGTGTAAGGACGAATCCTCGCATCCAAACAGTCAGAATTATACAGTTCACACAGCGCAGATATACTTCTCCTGATAGATGTGTCTCTCCACTCCTCCACCTGTGTGCACTCAGTGTGCAGAAAGAGCAAACAGGGAGGCTTTTTAGTGGAGTATATAAAAACTTTTATTACTGGATAAAAGGCAGGTATATACAGTTCGAGGATGGGCACTTACTTCAAGAGGGTCCCAATCCACTCAGGACTCTCTCTGGCTGGTATCGCTTCCCACCCAATGTGGTACTTAGGCCCCTCTACTCACTCCTGTAACCGTGCTGCCCGCTCCTGTCCCGACTAGTTTCGGCTAATGCCGTCTTCAGGGGATCAAGCAGCACGGTTACAGGAGCGAGTAGAGGGGCCTAAGTACCACATTGGGTGGGAAGCGATACCAGCCAGAGAGGGTCCTGAGTGGATTGGAGAGACACATCTATATTCTGTCACTTTGTTTTCATTTTACAAGCCATTTATTTTGGTACAGAATATGTGAAAATTTTATTGCTTTTGATTCAGTTTGTGAGTAAAAAGAAGACACAAGACATGGGCTTCAACCCTAAAACTCTCTAAACTCTATTCTACTACTTATCATGGTTAAAATGTTACACATGTTTCTTGTAGTTTTGCTAAAACTTTCCTAAGTTTGATCATAATTTTGAAATTGATTTTTTTTATGTTAGATTGAGTTTGTCCCTACCTATTTTAAAGACACACCAAAATGTATTCTACAACATGTCACGGTTAAAATGATATCACATGTGCCTCATTTAGTAACAAACTGTTGGTGCACGCTCCACAACTATACTGGACATATATATCCATTCAGTTTGCATTAAAGTGGACCCAAATTAAAAATACAAGATTTCAGAAATAAAATCTATTTTCTAAATTATAATAATAAATAGCAGCCTTTTTTCGGCTGCATGATGACATATATAAAATATTTTACATTTATTGGAGGAACCCCTCCCTTCCTTTCATATTGGGACAGAATCCAGCAGACTGGTGGAGGAGAGAAAAAACAAAACACAGGCTGCTACTGATGTCGCAGGAGAGGTGATCTCAGCTTGTGTGAGATTTCACATAGACGACGCCCCTGTGAGGGAGGGTAGCTGATGACAAACACACCCATGATCTAAAACCTCCTACTAAGCTCAGAAGTAATGGCTGCCATTTGTATAACCCTAGTTATAAAAGGAGAAGGGTGAGAAGCATGCACTGAAATGCTCATAGGCTTGAAGGAGTGTTTATTCTTATTTGTATGTATCAGAGTGGTGCAACTAAATATTTTGAAATAAAAAAAATGTTTGGTTTGGTGGATAAAGGGCACCTTAACCACTTCGGGACCGGCCGCCTAACCCCCCCTTAAGGACCAGGGCATTTTGCCGGATCCCGTCTGTGGTGTGCTGGGCTTTGTGTCCCCCATGGAGACAGGTGTCCCCCCTGTAGCCGGAAGCCATCACTCACCTTCCAGGCTCCAGCGATGAGCCGCAGAAGCCACCTCTTCTCCAGCCGGCATCTCCGCTCCAAATGACGCTCAGGTCGGGTCGCGGCTTGATGACGTCATCAAGCCGGGACCCGGTGCTGATGTCAGACGGAGCAGAGATGCCGGCCAGAGCGGAGGGGGGCGCCGATCGTCGCTGGAACAGCAGGGAGGTGAGTGGATCCTCTTCTTTTCCCCCCTGCTGCCGCCGCTGTCAAAGTGAACACTACGATCCGACAGTGATCGTAGTGATCACATGATCAGCAGCCATACGCGATGGCTGCTGATCACTGGGGGGAGATGCCAGCTGTCATATGACCGCTTAATCTCCCCTCTCGGGTGCGCACGATCGCGTCGGGAGCGGTTCTTTAGCGCGGACGTTGAATCAACCTACGGCGGTCCCCAATAGGTTAAGAAGGAACTGTAACCAAGGATTGAACTTCATACCAATCTGTAGCTGATACCCCGTTTTCCCATGAGAAAGCTTTACCTTTTCTCAAACCGATCATCAAGGGCTTCTCTGTGGCTGATATTGTGGTGAAACCCCTCCCACGGTGTTATGTCAGCACCTAGGTATTAACATCACACTGTGGAGGCCTTTTTTGCATTGTGGGAAATAACAGCTGTTTTCAACTGCCAAACAAGCAGCATCTCCTTCCACAGAGATTCACTTGCCAGCAGTAAAAATGTAATAAATTTCAGAATGTAAATCAGGGAGGGTAAAGATTTTACAATGGGCAAATATTGACTAAACCATTTATAAATAATTATTGTAAAAATGAAGCACTCTTTTCATTGCATTATTTTTACTGCAGTTCCTCCATAAGCTCCAATAAAGTTAGAGTAACCTAAGGTGCCCAGTGTTACTTATCTGGAGCTCCGTCTAGCTGGACTACAGTAGTCCTTCAAGTGTACTCGAAGCGGCATGTGACGTGATGAGATACATGTGTATGTACAGTGCAAAACCTGTACTATACTGTTTTGATTTTTTTTTTTAATTTTGCTGCCTGAAAGTGTTAATTTTCATGCATGCAAGTGACAGCTTCTGTCTTCTCAGTACCTTTTCTGGAATACAGGGAACATCACTGATGAGCAAATTACAGCCATACAATTTTTTTCTGGCAAAATACAACTTCTGAGGGCAGGGAAGAGATAGAAAAAGGTCAATAGTTCATGTATTTTAACTCTGGGACACTTAATAGACCTGAAATTGAGCAAAGACAATAAAGCAATGAATCTACTTTGTAAATGTTTAAATATAAAATAAAACCATGGGATATCTAAAAAGTAAGTAGTTTTAGGTGTAGGAGGTTAAATGCAATTGTTTAACTCATCAGTTTGTTTTCATCTCAAGTTCAGTTTCAGGCCCCCCGCTGTCCGGTACAATCTGTTCAGCAGTTATGCCCCTCCGAAAGCTGGCCAAGCGAGCCAGCCACTGGCTACTGTAGGTGTACGGCCACATTCCTACATGATCCCTCTCCCATAGCTGAGTGTAGTAGAGCATATGCAGAAGCAATTTTAACAAACTGTGCAGAACACTTAGCCATGGGAGTGCGATTGAGGAGGAGTTTTTTCTGCAAAGTTCAAAAGTTCACTAGCCTGCTCTGTGAAATCATTTAGAATGCTGAGTGTAATCTGTATACTGCAAATATTAGAGAATGATGCAATGTTATAAAAAAAAAAAACTAAATAACTGAAAATAAAAATATGAGAATATTTTCTTTGCTACTAGTGTTTTACTAATTATCCGTACTACACAACCAATTCATTATATCAATTTGTTTTCTTTTTGCTTCAGTGTCACTTTAATTGCATATGGGCTCTAGTCATAAAATGACTTAAACCACCAGCAAGCAAGAAAATATTCAAAATTATTTTGATAGTACTTTTCCTTCAACTTTTGGGTACTTTTTCAATTGTCAAATGCTGGAAAGTTTTTTGTTTTTTTTTAAAGAGAAGTTTAAAATTATTTTCTAGGAGAAAACTCTGGAGAAAAAGTTAATTGCATATGGGCCTGTCTGTGTTTAGGGAGATCAGCCTGTCTAATAAGCTGTTATTAGCAAGTGTGAATCATGACTGTTAGGTGTGTCTGAGCTGTGCCACGGTTCTGTGACAATGTGTAAACCCTGGAGGTTAACCCTTTCTGTGCTCTCAACAATGTGCAGGAAGTTAACACTTCAGGGTTTTTGTTTTTTTTTAAGGATTTCTATAAGTTGCAACAAATAAATGCTTTTCCTCAAAAGGTTATCGGGCTGTGGCTTATCTTTTAGAGCAGAGGGGAAGTTCTGTGTTTGGTTCCACTTTAAGGTACCCTTTAAAAACTTCGATTCGTCCTTTGATCTGTAACTTTCTGTTTGACAACCAGCATTTCTTGCAATTTCTCATGAATGATTATTTTGTATATTTACTGCATAAGACATCTGTGATTTGCTCTGACCCTCAGTGGTTTTGTCTCCATCTTCTTCATGCAGGTGATGTGGACGGCTCTGTGGAAGCCATTCTAGATGTCATAGACTCCTACGATGCTGAAGACCAGTGTGAACTGGACTTGATCCATTTTGGGGTTGGTGACATTAGTGAGAGTGATATTACACTTGCAGAAACATTTAAAGGTACACCAGCAAGCCAATACACCCGGCCTTGGGGATGATTCACCAAAGCTTTTCTGTTGGATTCTCACCTTATGTATTAACTCACAATTTATCTGTCTTTAAATGATTTAACTCATGGTTTATCTCCCATTATCTAACTTTACTCATGATTTATCTCACATTATTTGACTTAACCCATGATTTTTCTCTCTATTGGTTTATGTCATGAATTAGCGCTCCTTAAATTGCATTTGTATAGCGCTTTTCTCCTGTCGGACTCAAAGCGCTTAAGAGCTGCAGCCACTGGGACGCGCTCGAGAGGCCACCCTGCAGTGTTAGGGAGTCTTGCCTTGAACTCCTTACTGAATAGGTACTTGACCTAGCCAGGATTCGAACCCTGGTCTCCCATGTCAGAGGCGGTGCCCTTAACCAGTACACTATCTGCCTCTGACACAGGAGACCAGGGTTCGAATCTCGGCTCTGCCTGTTCAGTAAGCCAGCACATATTCAGTAGGAGACCTTGGGCCAGTCTCACGAACACTGCTACTGCCTATAGAGCGTGTCCTAGTGGCTGCAGCTCTGGCGCTTTGAGTCCGCCAGGAGAAAAGCGCAATACAAGTGTTCTGTTTGTTTGTTTGTTAATTGTTTATCACGTACATTAGCTCTCCTTACAGTTTAACCACTTCACCACTGAGGGGTTTTACCCCCTGAGCACCAGAGCAATTTTCACCTTTCAGCGCTCCTTCCATTCATTCGTCTATAACTTTATTATTACTTATCGCAATGAAATGAACTATATCTTGTTTTTTCCGCCACCAATTAGGCTTTCTTTAGGTGGGACATTATGCCAAGAATTATTTTTTTCTAAATGTATTTTAATGGGAAAATAGGAAAAATGTGGGGAAAAAATTAATTATTTTTCAGTTTTCGGCCATTATAGTTTTTAAATAATGCATGCTACTGTAATTAAAACCCATGACATTTATTTGCCCATTTGTCTCGGTTATAAAACCGTTTAAATTATGTCCCTATCACAATGTTTGGCGCCAATATTTTATTTGGAAATAAAGGTGCATTTTTTTCAGTTTCCATCCCTAATTACAAGCCCATCTATCTATATATATATAATAGATTAAGTGCCTCAACCTTCGAGCAAGAAGAAGAAGTACTTTGCATGAGAAAATGTATGCGTGCTCAAACACCAAGTTTAAGGCCTCTTTTCCACGGAGTGTTGAGCTGTGTGCTCAGCAAGCAGTTACCAGGCAGCAGCAAGCAGTTACCAGGCAGCAGCAAGCAGTTACCAGGCAGCAGCAAGCAGTTACCAGGCAGCAGCAAGCAGTTACCAGGCAGCAGCAAGCAGTTACCAGGCAGCAGCAAGCAGTTACCAGGCAGCAGCAAGCAGTTACCAGGCAGCAGCAAGCAGTTACCAGGCAGCAGCAAGCAGTTACCAGGCAGCAGCAAGCAGTTACCAGGCAGCAGCAAGCAGTTACCAGGCAGCAGCAAGCAGTTACCAGGCAGCAGCAAGCAGTTACTAGGCAGCAGTGAGCAGTTATCATGCAGCAACAAGCAGTTACCAGGCAGCAGCGAGCAGTTTCCAGGCAGCAGCAAGCAGTTTCCAGGCAGCAGCAAGCAGTTTCCAGGCAGCAGCAAGCAGTTTCCAGGCAGCAGCAAGCAGTTTCCAGGCAGCAGCAAGCAGTTTCCAGGCAGCAGCAAGCAGTTTCCAGGCAGCAGCAAGCAGTTTCCAGGCAGCAGCAAGCAGTTTCCAGGCAGCAGCAAGCAGTTTCCAGGCAGCAGCAAGCAGTTGTAAGAGTTTGAGAGGCATTTTACTGCCTATCAATTGTCCGTGGAAAAGAGGTCTACCCTAGCAAATCTGGCTTTGCAAATCTGGCTTAATTGGCTATTCATGAGGCAATGCTCATGCAAATTTGCTTTTGCATGCCAAACTATGCAGGGTCAAAAAACCAATACCGCAAAGCGGTCGCCCTTCTATATGCCAGTGATGAGCGAAAATGCAAAAATTTGTTTCGATAAATTTTTACCGAATTTTCGCCTAATTTTGTTTTGACAGGCAAATTTTCCATCTAATTTTTTCACGTTAATTTTCGCCTAATGCCAGTCATTTTCGCATTACTTGCGTATGATTGCGGACATTTTCCACATAGGGGCATTAGCGCCCGCATTCAGAGAAGTTTCTTGCGCATTATTGCCGGCATTTTTCCGTATAAACGTCCGCATAGATTGAATTTCTTTCACAATAATTTTTATTGAAAAATTTTTCAGCATACAAGTTATGTAAGTATCCAATGGCATAGTATATAATATTTATATAACAAATAACAAATAAACAATATATAAGAAGTTCTCCACATAAGCATATACATTTCACTAGAAAAATATAGCTCAGTTGTACAACCAGCTTGTTATAAGTTAAATATAACTGTGAAATAAATTTGCATTTTCACGAAAATCTTCAGAAATATTTGCGTTTTCGACCAGCATCGAAAATTCATTGTATGCGGATGCTTATGCCCTTATGCGGAAAAATGTCCACAATAATCCGCATGGAAATATAGACTATGAATGTATTTTGTAGGTACTGATCTTTTGCAGGAACGGATCTTTTGCAGATACTGATCTGTTGCATGTGTGCAGCATCTTTGTGTGCAGCATCTTGCAAATATTTCTATCTGATGGGGAGTGCAGCTCAATAGAATAGACTGTGTAGGTGTGGCTCTCATACTACATGGAAGGGGGTAAAATTGGTCTGTGATCTTTGATTTTTCCAAAGACTTTTATCTGATGTGTGTACGCACCTTTATTCATTCTTGCTTCAAGGTTGAGGCACTTACTCTATTAGATAGATAGATAGATAGATAGATAGATAGATAGATAGATAGATAGATAGATAAAAGATGCGTCGTATGCTACGACGCGGGACGGCTAGTAGTTTATAAAGTAACAGTGTTATACCCTCTTGACATAGATATTTAAAAAGTTCAGTCCCTAAGGTAACTATTTATGTATTTTTTTAATTGTAAATTTTTTAATTTTTTTTTAATTACAAAAAAAAAAAATGGGGAGTGTGGGAGGTAATGAGTTAATTTTTTGTGTAACACTAATTTATTTCTAGGTAAAAAATGCTTAGGGTGTAGTTTTACTATTTGGCCACAAGATGGCAACAGTAACTTTTTGTTTATTGCGACCTGCGAGCGTCCTTCTGGACGCTCGCAGGAAGTAGTAGGAGGCTGTGAGTGTTTTTTTTTTTTTCACAATGATCGCGCTGCCCATCGGAGAGCAGCGGATCATTGCGGGGCTTAGATCAACGAAAGGGAATGGATTTTCCCGTTCATTGATCTCCGGGCGAGCGGGCGGCGGCGTGTTTACTAGCGGCAGGCGGCGTGTTTACGAGCGGGAGCGCGGGCAGCGGCGGGAGCGCGGAAAGTACGGATTTCTCCGTCCCTGGGGGTTAAAGGATTGAAAAAGGGACGGAGAAATTCGTACGGGCGGGGGTAAAGTGGTTAATGACCACTATCGCAAAAAATTGAAAACTTTAAAATACATGGAAATGTACAAATAAGACGTATTTCTTCCAGAGTATGTTGTAGTCACTTACAATATTTAGCAGAAATCTGTAGGAACAGACGGTGCTTTTCAAAATAAAGAAACCCTAAGAATTCCCCATAAGATCGGCTTGTCCAAAACCAGATTTATGCTTCTTACTGTAAGTGACAGTAATTTAAAGCACATTTTACTCTGGGAGAAATGTACTTTTTATTTATGTTCTTTCGTGTATTTTACAGTTTTTTGCCATAGTGGTCTTAAGGTGGAACTGAACTCAGAAAATGTAAAAAGAGCATTGAAATCCATGTAAGAAATTGCAGGCAAAAACAGTACAATAAATGTACAAAAATATGTTAATAAACTATATAATATACAATTAATGCATAAACCACACCCCCTGTGACGTTTGCTGCCGCGGCAGCCCTGCTAATAGCTCGCAAAGGTCACTGGGAGACCTTCTGGTTATGCAAATTCTGCCTTCCAAGTCAATACCTCGTGAGAGGTCCTGCTGCTATTGTTGACAGTGCACGTCATCAGCAGGCGCTTCCTGTGAAGATGGACATCACAGCTAAAGTACACATGTCTGCCCCGATCTGTACTGCTCTCTGCCCCCCTGCCTCCACATTGCAGATCAGCGCTGTCCCAGCCCGCTGCCTTCCTGTCAGAAGTCATCTGCCAGTGCAGTGTGTGCGGGGACAAACCACTTTTACCAGAGGGGAGGGGGTTTGCAGCAAGCTGATGTAAAAATAAATAAACTTAGATCAGGCTGGAGCCCAATTAACATTTCACATTCCCTCCTGCTCGGGCATTTACAGCTCTGCGGACTAACAAGCTGATAACAGAACTGCAGAGTCCTGGAATGTAAGCATGTCCAGCTTCCCCCCTCCCCTGGGAAAGTGAAGACGCTAGGAAGAGAAGAGGAGAGATACGCAGACACGTGCAGGGAGACAGCGTGTCAGAGTGCTATGAGCTGGAGATGCTGTGCTGTATGTATGCAATGTGTGTATGTGTATGGACCTGTGTATGAATGGATGCCTGTGTGTATGCATTGTGTGCTGTGAGCTGGAGGTGCTACTATATGTATGCAATGTGTGTATGGACCTGTGTATGAATGGCTGCTTGTATGTATGCTATGTGGGCTGTATGTGTGCATATGTCTGGATTCACGTATAAATCGCTGCTTGTATGTATGCATTGTGTGCGGTATGTGTGGCGTTTCTGTGTACAGTATAAATGTATGGTGTGTGCGTGTCTGTGTGTAAATGTATGTGTGCCTTTGTGATGTGCATGTACATATATATAATGTTTCACCCTCCCTCCTCCCTTGTGTCCAGTGTAGCACCCCTCTTTCAGCCCCATATAGAGCATGGCCAATAACACCCCCCCTTCCAATATTAAAGTGTGTTTGACATAATCACAGAAGTGGGTCCCCCCTTTATCCACTCCTCCATCCCCATCCCATAGTCGGTGACACCAAGAAACAGTTTATCTCGGCACCTGCAGCGTAGCTCATGAGTTGGGCACTGCTATAGTCCACGGCATGTACACAGGGTAATTCGGGTACTGATCCTCGGCGGACCCCAAATTACTTTTCCCTCCAAGTTGCTATGACTTGGAGGGGAAATCATATTTAGCAGCTCACCCTGCGCCCAACTCGCCGCCATAGATGGTGAACTAACCGCAATGTGTGCTGATCTGTTACCTCAATTATATACAGTATAAGCTGTTATTCTGTGCCTGTACTGATAGTAATCTAGCTGCATTGTGTGCTGATCGCGAATTCCTCTAATGTGTACAGTATAAGCTGTTACTCTGTGGCTTTACTGATAGTAAACTAGCTGCAGTGTGTGCTGATCTCTGCTACCCCCAGTATGTACAGTTTAAGGTGTTACTCTGTGGCTATACTGATGGTGAACTAGCTGCAGTGTGTGCTGATCTCTGCTACCTCCAGAATGTACAGTATAAGCTGGTACTCTGGCCCTGTACTGATAGTAATCTAGCTGCAGCATGTGCTGACCTCTGCTACCTCCACTATGTACAGTGTAAGCTGTTACTCCTCTTACTCTGTGCCTGTACTAATAGTAATCTAGCTACAATGTGTGCTGATCTCTAATACCTCTAATGTGTACAGTATCATCTGTGACTATGTGCCTGTACTGATAGTAAACTAGCTGCAGTGTGTGCTGATCTTTGCTACCTCCAGAATTTACAGTATAAGCTGGTACTCTGGGCCTGTACTAATAGTAAACTAGCTGCAGTGTGTGATGATTCCTGCCACCCCCAGTATGTACATTATGAGACAAGACACATTTATATCATGCTTTTTTTCCTGGCAGACTCAAAGCACCAGCATTTCAGCCACTGGGGCGAGCACTATAGGCACTAGCAGTGTTAGGGAGTGTTTGCCCAAGGTCTGCTACGGAGTAGATGAAGCTTACTGAACTTGAAGAGCCAAGATTCTAACACAGGTCTCCTGTGTCAGAGGCAGAGCCCTTGACGAGTACACTATCGAGCCACTACAAGCTGTTACTCTGTGCCTGTACTGATAGTAAACTAGCTGAAGTGTGTGTGTTGGGGGGGGGGGGGGCGCAATTTCAGTGTTTGCCATAGGTGCTATATTGCCCAGATACGCCTCTGGAAGCGAGCACCCGCAGTGGAGAGAGGCTAGATAAGCCAGGAGACTGTAGGGTGGACAGGGGGGAGTGAGTGGTGGGAAGGAGGAGGAACATCAAGAGGTAATGCTGGACGTACACTATTCATTTTTTCCTTATTAATCGAGCCGCTGATGGCTCGATTGATAATATCCACCAGGTCCGATGACCCACCGGATTGATTCGGGAATCGATCCGGACGGCCGTGGGGACCCGGCGGGAGTCGATCCGGCGGCTAATCGAGCCGCAGGGTCGACTCGTGTAGGCCCAACACATGTGAGAGAGGCACAGCTGAGGGAGGCGAACTGACAGCTGGGGACGATAGATAAGCAAGGAGACCAGTGGAGTGGACAGGAGGGAGAGGGGCATGGTGGAACAAGGAGGGACATCAGATTAGACAGTGGAGGGAAGAGAGAGCAGAGCAGATTTTTGCAGAGAGACAGGACAGGCCAGAAGAGTAAACAGAACGCCCAGTATGGCTACCTTTTGGGTGTCTCCTAGTATACAAGTGTGGACCCCCTCCACCAATCCAGCAGGGGAGGGGAGCCTCTGGTAATGTGTGCAGAGCTGGGAACTCCGGAACACAGAGCTCTCGCCACCAGAGCCCCTGAGAGATAGGAGAATCCAGCAGGGGAGGGAAACCTCTGGTAATTGATGCAGCAGGTGTGCAGAGCTGGGAACTCAGGTGCACAGAGATCTCACCACCAGAGCCCCTGAGGGCCCGTTTCCACTATCGCTAATCCGCATGTGTTGTCTGCATGCGGATTCGCATAGCCAATACAAGTGGATGGGCCTGTTTCCACTTGTCCGAAGTGCTGAGCGTTTTTCTGTGCGGGAAAAATCTTCACGGCAGAGCCATCAGAATTCGCACACCGCTATGCGAATCGCACGCAATGCATTGAATAGGGAAATCGCATGCGTATTTGGCAAGGGTATTTTCCCGCGATTTCGCATAGAAACTAATGTAAATTAACAAAGGCAGTGACATGGTTAAAGTCGCATATACCCTAACCTATGCGAAATCGCGGCAAAATACGCATGCGGAATCGCATCCGCATGCGATTTCATCAGCGGTGATTACTGGCGATTCCGCACCGCAATAGTGGAAACGGGCCCTGAGAGATAGAAGAATCCAGGAGGAGGGGGGGTGCCTCTGGTAATAGGTGCAGCAGGTGAGCAGGGCTGCGATGATTCTCATACACACTAAGGCCTAGTGCACACCGGAGCGTTTCCGCTGCTGTTTGCGATCTGCTTGCGGGTGCGGATCCGCTAGGGTAATGTATTTCAATGGGCTGGTGCACACCAGAGCGGGAGGCGTTTTGCAGAAACGCATACTCCCGGGCTGCTGCAGATTTTGGATTGCGGATGCGTTTCTGCCTCAATGTTAAGTATAGGAAAACCGCAAACCGCTCTGAAAAACGGCACTTCAGAGCGGTTTGCCAGGCGTTTTTTGTTACAGTAGCTGTTCAGTAACAGCTTTACTGTAACAATACATGAAATCTACTATACCAAAACCGCTACACAAAACCGCAAAACGCTAGCTGAAACGCTGCAGAAAAATAAGAAAAAGCGTTTCAAAATCTGCTAGCATTTTGCGGATCTGCTAGCGTTTTTTGGTGTGCACTAGGCCTGAGAGAGGTTTGGCGTTTCACAGTTTAAAAAAGACTGAACAGGTTTTTCCCCAAAACAATCATAAATATATATATATGCTTCACTGTTAATGCTTCACTCTTTATAAAACTGACCAAATGTCAACTAAAAAAAAAAAGACAGGCACGCATATGCTTCACTGATATTACTTCACTCTTGCTAATTTCAGGAAAAATGTTTTTTGACAAAAAGCAACCCTTTTAGATACACAATCTCCCCCTCTCCTTATCAGTTCACATATACACTTAGGCCCCATTCACACTAGAGTGTTTTTCCGCGATTTCGGCAAACCGTCTAAACGCTAGCGCTTTTTAAAAGCGCTAGTGTAATGAAACCCTATGGGCCCAGCCTTACTTGGGTGATTTGTGCTAATCGCTGCAAATCGCCCAAAAACGCCAAACGCGTAGCCTGCACCATTTTCAGGCGATTTCCAGGCGATCGCGTTTCAGTGCTATAGAAGTGCAAAACGCGATCACGCCAAAATCACAGCACTGTTTAGTGATTTTTCCGCGTGAAATTGCGGAAAAATCACTCCTTCAAAACGCAGGTGTGAATAGAGCCTAAGAGAGGTTTGGTGCTTCACAGTTTAAAAAGGACTGAACAAGTTTTTCCCTAAAAAAACATGAATACATATATATGCTTCACTGTTAATGCTTCACTCTATATAAAACTAAACAAATGTCCACTAAAAACATATAACAGTCCTTTTTACACTGTGAAGCGCCAAACCTCTTGTGTATGAGAGCTGGGATGATCACCGACCTGAATCACGAGTGATTCAAATGAGGCTTAATTAGCCCATGCGCTATGTACTAGTAGGAGAAGGGGGACTTGCAGGGGGTGGTGACAAAAGAGGGAATTCCCTCTGTCAAGCTACCTACAGGGGAGGACAAGGGTGGCTGGATGATGTAAGAAAGGATTCCCTCTGCAGTGTTACCCCCCTACCTCTGCCGGACAAGATACCAAAGGGGAGAGCTACATGACTACAGGACATGATATGGGATCTGGCACAAAACAAATGGGGGGAGCTACAGGGTGACAGCACAAGATCTCGCACCACAGGAGGCATAGTTAGAGAAAAAATAATAATACTTTATCAAGGCGTGTGCCAGTACAGTGCAGGGCAGCAGCAGAAGCCACAGCTGTCACTTTCCTGTAACAGGGCGACTGATGATGACCTCATGACACTGGGCTGCAAATCTTATTCTGTGGGCGTGAATGGGCATGTATAACTCCAACTGTAACACCGCCCACAGAATCAGACTCTGCACCTCCCATGGAGTGAGAGCTGCAAAATGGAGGGATAGAGCTGCAAGATGGAGCCTGCCATTCTCTTTTATTCATAGTTGTATTGCACAAATATATCTACTTTTATATTGCCTTTCTCAAGTGCTTTGTGTCTAATCATTAATTTAAAAGGGATAAGGAAGCTCAATTTAGTGACTTTTTTTTTGGTTCAGTTCCTCTTTAACCCTTTAGCAGCCAAATAAAGTAAAACTTTATTTGGCTGCAGGGCCATATTTTTCCTGATGTGTGCCCTCCCCAGCCTGGCAGGGTATGCAGTGTGAGCAGCAGGGAGCTTTTATAGTTACCTGTCTGGACAGGTAGATTGGCTTCTTCTTCCTAAAACCACAGCAGCGATGTAATCCCGACATGTCTTCTCCGTCCATGATATGACGTGATCGGGATCCAGGAGACCATGTCAGCGTTACAGTGCCACCCAGTGGCGGAAGAGTCTCTTCCACCACCGGTTGGTGCTGTAATGCTGACACGGTCTCCTGGATCACAATCACATCATATCATGTGATCGGGACCCAGAAGAAATGGCAGAAGTTCAGAGCTGCCGGTGAAGGAAGAGAAGCCATCCGGAACAGGAAATTATAACTGTTCCCTTCTGCCCGCTCGTTTGGCTGCACTGATATTTTGATTGATCTAATTGGGCCACAGCAAATGTTGATATTTCCTGAATTAAACCACACTACTTAGCAGGATTTTGTCAAAATATATACTGTATATACTCTACTATAAGTCTAGAAATGTAGGTCAGACTCACTAAATAAAAGTATAGGGATCGACTTATACACGAGTCTCAAGCAACACTGAGTGCACTGAGTAATGTGTGTACTGTTCATGACATTCCCAATTGCAGCAATTTACCCTGTGGTAAGTGACACCTTGAGGAAAGGAAATGCCAAGAAAATACAGGTCTGAAAGTCCTGGCCACAACAATTAACAAGGAAAGGGGCAGGGGGGAAATACTGGGCTACTTGTTACCACAAGTTAAGGTAAGGGTGTGTACATATACAGGATGGCAATCCCATGGTTGCAACTTGGAGTGCCAGATGATCTTGTCTAGGCTGAGACGATTGTTCTCCTTCTTACCCTTAATGCCCCATGCTTCGTGCCTCCGCCCACCTCCATAGTAATAGAAGACATTGCTAAGCTGCATATTTGTACAGCACTCGGCCCCCAAATTCTTGCCAGAGGGATTGAGTTCAGATCCCAGTGAGCGACCGTCCTCATATCTGTGTACGGGGCTTAAAGTGTACATGAGACGGGGAGGGCAAAAAAATTGTATATACCTGGGGCTTCCTCCAGGCTTATCGCTCCCTTGCTGTCCCTCTCAGCCTCCTGGATCTTCTGTAACTGGCCCCGAAAAGTCCTCCAGTCAGGGCCAGTCAGCACGGTGTGGCTTTGCGTGCTTCCCCGTCATGCTCCCGTAGTACTGCGCAGGCACAAAACGCTCCTGGCTACGAGGGTGCACGCGAACCGCGCATGCATAGTATGCCCCGGGGGGATGGAGGAAGCCCCAAGATTGTAGAATTTCTGCCCTTTACAGCATCTCAGGTTCACTTTTAATATTCTGCACCTGTTTGATGCTTCCATAGATAACACATTAAAATAACATCCTTCTCCAAAAAAAACAACCCAGCTATGACATTTATACGTTTAACAATGACAAGTCATTCTGGAAAATGATTGGGTTTACTTAGAATGCTGCAAAATTAACCCGGTGGTGTCTTTCATTAAAACTAAAATAGCATTACCATGCTACAGACTGACGCTTCTTTTTTAACAAATCACTCTTAACATAGTCACCAACAATATTTATGTATTTATGTATGTTATATAACATGCTTCTTTATCTATTAATCCACATTTGCATACATTCAAGCACATTTCCAAAAATATAAAACATGCATTGAGATATTAACCACTTAAAGGAGTCATCAGGGTTAGCCTGCCTTGCTGCCGCTGATTGTGCACTCCCGCCGCCTGCCGTTAGCCCAGAGGTCAATGAATGGGAACACTGATCCCATTCATTGATCTAAGTCCCTGTATGAAAGACCGACACAGTCAGCGAGATGGCTCCGTCTTTCATAAATCACCTTCTGCCCCATCCATGCTTTACTTCCATTTGTGTAGTAATACTACATGTGCAAAAGTAACCTCCGAGGGCATCTTGTGGCCAAATAGTAAAATAACATCTGGAAATAAAAAATTTCCAGATCATTACTTTTTTTTTTTACTGTTAAAATTAATCTTTCCTCCCACACTCCCCAATAGCTACACAAATTATTATTTTTTTGGGGAAAAAAAGGTTACATTAGGGACTAAACTTTTCTAATATGTATGTAGTAAGGTATATTACTGTTATTTTTTAAATTATGGGCTTGTAATTAGTGATGGATGCAAAACTGAAAAAATGCACCTTTATTTCCAAATAAAATATCAGCACCATACATTGTGATAGGGACATAATTTAAATGGTGTAATAACCAGGACAAATGGGCAAATACAATACATGGGGTTTAATTACGGTAGCATGTATTAATTTCAAACTATAATGGCCAAAAACTGAGAAATAATGATTTTTTTCCATTTCTTTCTTAATCTTCCTGTTAAAATGGATTTAGAATAAAATAATTCTTAGCAGAATGTACCACCCAAAGAGAGCCTAAATGGTGGCTGAAAAAAACAAGATATAGATCATTTCGGTGTGATAAGTAGTGATAAAGTTATTGGCGAATGAATGGGAGGTGAAAGTTGCTCGGATGCATAAGGTGAAACACTGCAGGCAGAAGTGGTTAATATCCATCTAGTATACATGGTAGATCTGGGTGGAACAATGTATTGAGTACCAGATCAGAGTCAACTGTGCTGAGGCAGTAAAAGAAGAATGAAAAAAGTGGTTTTACGAGTATTTGTAGATTTTATTAAGTCTTGTTGTGATGGTGTCACACCTAATCTCTATGGCTGCTTCTGCATCTTTTTATTCGGGATCAGGACTAGTTATTTCTTGCTATACCCGAGCGCCCATATTTTCACAACCATGCCTGGGCAGTTACGATTTTTGTATGTCATACGATAGAGGAGGAGGAGGACATTATTATTATTTAATATTTATATAGTCATTGGTTTCTAGTAATTGAGGGAACCCTGTCCCCTTTCCATACTCTTAGGGCCCTTTCACACTTAGGGGTTGATTCACTAAAGAAAATGGCGCGAGTAACCTCCTGTTAATCGTGCTATTTCCACAGCATGCTTTAAATGTAACTGGCTGCACGCGCTATTGGCTGCATAGCGCGCATAATCACAGGAGTGCACACTATGCTGCAGGTAGTGCAGGCTAGCAACTTAAAGGGAAACCGTAACCAAGAATTAAACTTCATTCCAATCAGTAGCTGATACCCCCTTTCCCATGAGAAATCTATTCCTTTTCTCAAACAGATCATCAGGGGGCTCTGTATGGCTGATTTTGTGGTGAAACCCCTCCCACAGTGTGATGTCAGCGCCTCACATCACTGAGGTACTGACATCACCCTGTGGAAGCCTTGCTGCATTGTGGGAAATAACAGCTGTTTCCAACTGCCAAAAACGTAAGCAGCATCTCCTTCCAGTGACATCACCTGGCAGCAGTAAAAATGTCACCATGTGGTAAATGTCAGAATGTAAATCAGGGAGAGAAAAGATTTTACAATGGGAAAACACTGACTAAATCATTTATACATCATTATTGCAAAAATGAAGCACCTTTTTATTACATTATTTTCACTGGAGTTCCTCTTTAAGTCCCCTTCCTCCAAATAAGGAGTGCAGCGTGCAGCCTATTACATTTAAAGCCCGCTGTGGAAATAGTGGGAGTAACAGGAGGTTACTCGCGCTACATTCTTTAGTGAATCAACCCCTTAATGTGTTCTAATGCAACATCCATCATTGGAAGTTACACTGAACACCAGCAGAGTGAGTCGCTCAAAGGAGCCCAGTCTATCCACTTCAGAACCCATTGCGAGATTATAGCTATCGCGAGCAAACCACTACCGCACAGTTACCAATACAGCTGCATACAGTATAATTGTATATTTGTTAGAGCCAAACCCCATATAAAATTTGAGATCATAGCATGTAGATTTTTAAAGAATGTATTTGAAAGGGTTTAACCACCCTGGCGTTTTATCAACATTGCCAGGGTGGCAGCGCAGCACTATTTATTTATTTTAAATCATGTAGCTAGCCTAGCGCTAGCTACATGATTCCCCCCTCCCTGCGGTGTCCCTCCCTACCCTTCGATCACCGCCGGCGCATTAGCCCGTCCGTTCTGAACGGGATTTCCTTTAGGGCTTCCCCCCGTCGCCATGGCGACGATCGTGATGACGTCATCTGGAGTCCCGATCCACCCCGCAGCGCTGCCTGGCACTGATTGGCCAGGCTGTGCACGCGGGGGGGGGGGGGGGACTTCTTTCGCGTCAGGTAGCGGCGGCGATCGAATTTAAAAAAAATTAACAAAAGTCGGCCCAGCGGGGCCTGAGCGGCGCCCTCCGGCGATAATGGACAAGCTGAGCTCGTCCATACCGCTAAGGAGGTTAAAATGCATATAAATGTGGGTAAAAAGATCATTTTGAATAGATTAACTGTGCTTATAAATGAAAGAGGCTCCTCCATACCAGACACTTTTTGCAAAAGGCCTCAACTACTGGCAGCATGTTCACTTGGCTGTGAAGTCGGAGTTTGAATCGGAGTCGAGGGGTCGGAGCAATTTTGGGTACCTGGAGTTGGAGTTGGAGTCGGTGGTTTCATAAACTGAGGAGTTGGAGTCGGATGATTTTTGTACTGACTCCACAGCCCTTCAGGTAAGAATTGACCCTTATATACATGATTGAATAATGAAGAGAAATTGGGTGCGAGTAACAGTGATAATACTCAGCGGGTAGTCCGTCTGGACCTGGCGTTAGACTGATAAATAAAGTGACACTGAAGCGAAAAAAATGTATGATATAATGAACTGTATGTGTAGTACGGATAATTAATAGAACATCAGTAGCAAAGAAAAGAGTCTCATGTTTTTTTTCATAGCATTGCATCATTCTTTCATATATGCAATTTACAAAGCACACTGTATTTTAAACTATGAAACAGAGCAGAGTTAATGACCCTTTAAACTGCCCTGCAATAAAACCTTATCTCAAGCTGTCTGTCATTGTTTCTTTGAAGTATGAGTGCCTCAGAAAACAGCACTGTAGCCAGCTAAACTGGTCGGAGAGCTCAGAGAAGCTCTTTTGCATAGATGAGTGAAGTTTCTTGACTCTTCCTGCACTGGAAACAATATGAGACATGTTTGTGTGCTGCTAATATTCTATTTATTGGCTGTACTACACATACAATTCATTATATCATACATTTATTTTCACTTCAGATTCCCTTAAAGTATGAAATAACACTCTTTCCAACGACTGTGGCAAAATGAAGCTTTGGTTTTGTTACTGGGTCAGTCTGAACGAATACAGGGGGAGCGGTTGCAGAAAGATTTTCAGACTGTTTAGTAGCTTTAACCCTCTTTAGGGTGTTGGGTACAAAGAACTCACCTCAGTCATTTCTGGCAGTCCAGTGTGTAGGGAGTACATTAGTTGTGGATTGTAATACTAGTATAATAGTCACAACCTCTTCTCTCTGTGTCCAGGTTACATATATGGATTCAATGTGAATGCGAACAAAGCCACGCAGGAACTTGCAGCCAAGAAGAATGTCCCCATCAAATTGCATAAGATCATTTACCACCTTGTTGAAGATCTGAAAGAAGTACTCAGCAGTAAGCTCCCGCCAGTAACAGAGGAGGTGGTGAAAGGTGCGTTGGTTGCTTGAGCTTGTAACAATAGCCGCTTCATCTTCCTGTATTGTGTGGTGACACTGAGGGGCTTATTTATAGGAGATTGTTACTGATGCAACATTTTTCATCTCTAAGGCAATGCATACGATCGCACACCATCTGTGCTGCTGATCTCATTCATTACAGTGAATGGGTCACTGCTGCGATTCTTGAAAAATGTATGTAGCAGGGTGACAGCGCATCGCACTTCCGCGCAGCGCATATGATGGGAACGCTAGAAGGGCTGTCTATGCACTTCTACCGTTCTTGCTTTTCGCACATTATATGCGCTACTGAAAATGCACACGGCAGCACGGATAGTTGGAATGAGGCCTAAGGCAAACCTGAAGTGAAAATAAACTCATGAGATAATCAATTGTATCTGTTTCTCTAAAGGTAAACTAAACATAACGGTGTCTCACATTTTAATGTTCAGTTTAAGGCGGTTTTATACCTGGCCAGTGCGTTTGCGATGTGATGCTCCGCCCCCATTGCAACGCACCGCAACAAAAAAATAGTAATTTATATGACCCTGCGGGGGAGAGAGAGCCAATAGCGTCATATGCATAGCGCCGCCACCCCGAGCCCAGTGACATACTTCCTGCTGGACAGGAAGTAGACTAGGGACCTGATGCACTACACTGCGGTACGATTACCTTGAGCAGGTAGCACGAGGCAATTTTACCATAACTATCGCTGACAGAATAGCGCAAATTGTCTAATTAGTGCAACCTACGTCACGCTTATTAGGCGACTTGCGCTACACTGTCACTGGTAGTAACGGTATAATTGCTGTGCGCTGTGCTCAGGTACCACATTTTAGTGAATTAGGGCCCAGATTTTATTGCCATTAATTTCATGAATAGCTTCTTAGTGGCAACGGACCCCGCCTGCTGTACAGCGTATTTTGTTTTGCTCATTTCCTTTAAAGTGTACCTGAGGCAACGTGTGGCATGATGAGATAAGTCTGTGTATGTATAGTGCAAAACATATTAATAACCAGGCTGTTTTACTTGTATTTTGATGCCTGAAAGAGTTAATTTTTAGGCATGGAAGTGACAGCTTCTGTCTTGTCTGCACCTTGTCAGGGATATAGTAATCTTCACTGATAAGCAGATTACAGCCATAAAAGTTCAGGGAGATTAAAAAAAAGGTCAGTAGTTCATGTATTGTAACTCTGGGAAACTTAAAGGATACCACAACCGAAAAAAATGATAGCTGCAGTGTGTGGGGGTTAAAAGTACATACCACATGCTGATCGTCACATGCTAATCATGTGACGCTTGGTGTAGTGGAGTGCACACGCAGCCCAGAGGAGACAGAGGGATCAGCGTGCTTCTGAGCCGCTCGCTATGCGCCGGCCAAAAGTGAAGTGAAGAGGGGAGGACATACTGCACACAGGGCGCAGTATGTCCGGGTGAGGGGTCAAGAAAGTCGCTGGACACCGGGATGTATATTAGACTAACGGCGGCAGACGGAGGGGGGCAGGAGGAGCAGATGGTATGTACTTTTAACCCCCCACACTGCAGCTATCATTTTTTTCAGTTGCGGTATCCTTTAATAGGCTGCCACTGAGCAGAGGCAACAAAACATTCAATCTACTTTGTACATTTTTAAACATAGAATAAAACAATGAGATATCAAAAAAAAAATAGTCATTTTAGGAGTGAGAGGATAAATATAATTTTTTATCCCATCAGTTTTCTTCACTTTAACCACTTGAGGACCCACCCTTTACCCCCCCTTAAGGACCAGCGTTATTTTTTGTGATCTGTGCTGGGTGGGCTCTGCAGCCCCCAGCACAGATCAGCTGGCACACAGAGCGATCAGATCGCCCCCCTTTTTTCCCCCCTATGGGGATGATGTGCAGGGGGGGTCTGATCGCTCCTCCTGTCTGGCATGTTGCGGGGGGGGGCACCTCAAAGCCCCCCTCCGCGGCGAAATTCCCCCCTCCCTCTCCTATCTGCTCATCCCCGGTGATCGGGGCTGCACAGGACGCTATCCGTCCTGTGCAGCCAGTGACAGGCTGTCCCCTGTCACATGGCGGCGATCCCCGGCCGCTGATTGGCCGGGGATCGCCGATCTGCCTTACAGCGCTGCTGCGCAGCAGCGCCGTACAATGTAAACAAAGCGGATTATTTCCGCTTGTGTTTACATTTAGCCTGCGAGCCGCAATCGGCGGCCCGCAGGCTATTCACGGAGCCCCCTGCCGTGAATTGACAGGAAGCAGCCGCTCGCGCGAGCGGCTGCTTCCTGATTAATCAGCCTGCAGCTGGCGACGCAATACTGCGTCGCTGGTCCTGCAGCTGCCACTTTGCCGACGCGCGGTATGAGTGCACGGTCAGCAAGTGGTTAATACTTTGAGTCGCTGAACAAACTATGCAGATCAGCTGTTCTGACTCCACAGCCTGTATGCTTGTTTCAGGTGTCTCTCTTACCTAATGCTGGTGAATTGGCCAGAATAGTGTCTTAGTCCTTTTTTTAGAAGGGGTTAAATATTGCAGCCTCCTTATTCAGTGACGGTGGTGCTTGAAGTAACATAATCTGCAGCATGTGACATTGGTATCCTTCCATGTAAGCCTGCTGCTGGTAACTGTCCGGTACCCGGTAACACAGAGTATTGTGTTTTCCTCCAGGTGTGGCGTCTGTCCTGGCTCTGTTTGATGTCACAGCTGGGAAGAAGGATGTCCAGGTGGCCGGCTGCAGAGTTCAGAAAGGTGTTCTGGAAAAGAAACTGAAATTTAGGCTACTCCGCAATAATAATGTTATCTGGGAAGGTAAGTCCTGCATCTTTTATGGGCAGATGTATGGATTTGCCTTTTGACTTTGTAGTTCTCTGTATTTTATTTAGTTGTATTTGCTAAGTGGTGTCCCAAGTTTATTGTAATTCCACTGCACAAGTAACATTTTAGTAGATCATTTTTCATCTTCTGTTTAACCACTTGCGTACCAGCAGTCTTTGCCCACTTAAAGGAGTCATCAGGGCATGAAATCGTCTCCTGACCGGCTCACAGAGCTCTGCAGTTATTGCAACGGCAGAGCAAGAGGCCCTGTTTTGAGGCTGGCCTTCCATCTGCATGTAGGTCTTGTCTTGTAGCAGATGCTAGTCAGGAAGTACTGGATCTATGCACACATGACTATGAGCACAGACACAGGAGGCGTGGTGATGTACACATTTCCCAGAGTGCTACTGGAAGAGACATGCGACTGGATGTTGTGTCAGGCCTCAGCTCAGACTGGGCACCTTAGAATGCTAGCAGGTTCTAGTTTGTGTATTATATCATATATAGATACTGGGGGGAGTGGAGGGGGTTGCAGTGCAGATATTTCCATTGGAAGTGGAATATTTCTATAAAGTGTTTCTCTAATTACAGAATATAAGGCCAT
This sequence comes from Hyperolius riggenbachi, assembly GCF_040937935.1. Taxonomy (NCBI): domain Eukaryota; kingdom Metazoa; phylum Chordata; class Amphibia; order Anura; family Hyperoliidae; genus Hyperolius; species Hyperolius riggenbachi. The sequence continues at coordinate 438,788,056 of NC_090649.1, forward strand.
ATTGCTTTCAACGGGCCTGGCTGAAATCCAGTAATTCAACAAATGAATCACAAGGAGAGGCAAATGCTAACTCCCAACCAGCACATGACTTTTTCAATGGTCTACATGATTATTATTATTCCTTAGTATTTATATAGCGCTAAATCTGTATTTAAAAATGCAGCATAAAAAAAACATACCATATATACTCGGATACAAGTCGACCTCATGTATAAGTTGACCCCAATATTTGACCCTTTTAAACAGGAATTTATTAATTACTCAAGTATAAGTCTGTACAGCAAAGTTAAGGGCTGTGTGGCCCTTCTAGCAGTGTGGCCCCTTTGTCCCCCTGGCTGTGTGGCCCCTCTAGTAGTGTGTCCTCTGTCCCACTGGCTGTGTGGCTTCTGTGTCACCCTGGCTGTGTGGATTCTGCTGTGTGGCCCCTGTGCCCCCCTGCCTGTGCAGTCACTTGTGGGCAATAGCTATCCTCTGTCTCCCCTTCCCAGCAGTGTAAGCAGACAGCTTGCTAAAAAGCCCCCCTCCCTCCCACCACCATGCAAAGAGGCCTCTTCTCTCCAAATCCAAATCCAAAAAAGCTTTATTGGGAGGACCAAATACATTTAGCATTGCCAAAGCAAAACAAAACATTAACATGGGGGGGGGGGGGGTTATTGTGGGAATAAGGGAAGGATAAAGGGGGTTGGGGTATATAGTCCATAGGTGTGTGGAGGATGTAAGGGACAGCATGGGGGACTGGGATATACAGTCCATAGGGTATTGGGGGGAATACAGTCCATGTGGTATCATGTTCCTCTCAGTTGGTGGCAGGCTGTGACATATCGGGCAGCTATTTGCACGGTTGTTTCCTCCTCCCCCAGTAGGATGTAGAGTTTCCTCTCCTCATCTGTGGAGGTAAAATCCTGGATGTGGGCGGAGAGTCTCTGGAAGTGGGCAGTCCTCACACGTGCATATTTGCTGCAGTGTAGCAGGAAGTGGGCCTCATCCTCCAAGACCTCCTGGTCGCATTGTCTGCACAGTCTCTCCTCCCGGGGCTTCCATGTCTGTCTGTGCCGCCCTGTCTCTATCTCCAGGCTGTGGGCACTCAGACGGTACTAACTCAAGGCCTGTCTGTCTTTGTGGTGATGTAGCCTCTCCAGATATGGAGCCATTGTGTACTCCCTCTGTAGTGATTGATAGACAGCAAGTTTCTTGGAATTCTTTGTCACTTCTCCATTCCTCTATGTATCGTTCCTTGCAGCTTTCTATGGTCCGTTTTATTTGGGCTTTTGTCAGCCTGTGTTGGTGTCCTTGGCTGGGCTGGCTGCTGATGCTTTGCTTGAGAGCGCGTGGTATGGCCTCGCCACCCTGGCTCAGTGAGGCTTTATGGTGGTAAGTGCTGGGGTTGCTGCTCTGTATATGCGCCCAGTATGAGAGTGCCCTCTGCTGGATAGTAAGCCATAGTGGGAATCTGCCTAGCTCTGCCCGGCAGGCTGAGTTTGAAGGGCTTCGATGGACTTGGAGGAGATACTTGCAGAACTCTAGATGGAAGATTTCTGTTGGGCTGGAGTCCCATTTTGATTGGTCAGGGTAGGTGACCGGGCCCCATACCTCACTGCTATAGAGCAGGATTGGGGTGATGATGCTGTCGAATATCTTTGCCCACACTCTCACTGGTGGTTTTAGGTGGTAAAGCTGTCTTCTGATGGCATAAAATGTTCTGCAGGCTTTGTCTTTCAGGGCCTGTATTGCTGGTTTAAAGCTTCCTGATTGGTTGATCTCCTGCCCCAGGTAGGTGTAGCTGTTAGTGGACACCAGTGGGGAGCCATTTAATATAAATGAGGAGGTGGGGGTTTTATTTCCATTCTTCCTCTGGAACACCATCACTTTTGTCTTCTTTGGGTTGATGGGCAGTGCCCATGTGGTACAGAAAGTCTCCAATACTGACAGGCTGTCCTGTAGTCCTTTCTCTGTTGGGGAGAGCAGCACAAGGTCATCTGCATACAGCAGGAACTTCACCTCACGGTCATGCAGGAGGAGGCCTGGAGCTGGGGAGGATTCCAGCGCTACAGCCAGTTGGTTAATGTATATGTTAAAGAGTGTTGGGCTCAGACTGCAGCCCTGCTCTCTCTACCTCTCCCCCCTCTGTGTGATCTCTGAAGCAGAAGCCATCACTCACTGAGATATCCCAGCGCTGCAAAGCAGACAGTTTACTGAAAATCCCCCTCCCTCCCACCACCACGCAAAGGAGCCTTTTGTCTCTACAGTATCTCTCCCCCCTGTGTAATCGCTAAAGTGGAAGCTTCTCACTCACTAATCCATCCAAGCGCAGACCTGTTCTCCCTGTATTCACGCTGGGCTGTATGTATAAGCTACAGTGATGTCATGTGATACATGAAATCACACGACATCGGGACCCGTAGCTGTGAGCTGATGCACACACAGCCCAGCCAGCGTGAATACAGGGAGAAGAGAGTTGCGCTGGGAAGGATTAGTAAGTGAGAAGCTTCCACTTTAGTGATTGCACAGGGGGGAGAGAGAGAGACAAGAGGCTCCTTTGCGTGGTGGTGGGAGGGAGGGGGATTTTCAGTAAGCTGTCTGCTTTGTATTACAGGAAAGGGGACAGAAAGAGGTGCCTCCCCCATTCCTGGCTATAAGTGGGGAAATTTTGGACTATCTCGAGTATAAGGCGACCCCCCCCCCCCCCCCCCCCCCCACACACACACACACACACACACACACACACACACACACACACACACACACACACACACACACACACACACACACACACACACACACACTATGTGTTCGGGGAAATCTCCTATTCCCCTCTGTCATAATTTCGCCCCTCACCGCCGCATTAAAGGGGAACTGAAGAGAGAGGTATATGGAGGCTGTCATGTTTATTTCCTTTTAGACAATACCAGTTGCCTGGCAGCCCTGCTGATCCTCTGCCTCTAATACTATTAGCCATACCCCTGAACAAGCATGCAGCAGATCAGGTGTTTCAGTGGTTCAGACTTAGAAGTCTGATCTGACAAGACTAGCTGCATGCATGTTTCTGGTTTTAATCAGATACTACTGCAGAGAAATAGACCAGCAGGGCTGCCAGGCAACTGGTATTGATTAAAAGGAAATCAACATGACAGCCTCCATATACCTCTCTCTTCAGTTCCCCTTTAAACCTCATAAAAAAAGTTTGTTTATAAACAAAAAAAATGGCTGCCAAAACCGGAAGTACGTCAGTCCGCTGGACATCTCAGCACTGCACGAGAGGAGGTTAGAGTATGTGCTGTATGCCCTCTCGTGCTGCTGGATCGTAATCCGCTGCCTTCTCTGAGCCGGCTGTTTACATTACACATCCTATGTTCTCTTAGCGTTCTGTGAGGTGGAGAAGGGAGGGTTGCTGCGGAGACAGTGTGAGTGTGACAGGCAGAGGCTGGGAGAGCCTGTGTAACGATCTGCAGGCTCTGATGAACTAGCCTGTCACGCTTCAATGGATCGCAGGCGGACAGATACAAAGATTATTCATTGTAACCTTACAAGTATTGCAGCCAGATGTATAGTGTGAAGCCAGTATTTACCTTCTGTCCTCCTGCCGATGTGATCCAAAGAAGCGTGACAGGCTAGTACATCGGAGCCTGCAGCTCGTTACACAGGCTCTCCCACCCTCTGCCTGTCACACTCTCTGTCTCCGCAGCTCCCTCACTTATCTACCTCACAGAAACAAAGCTAAGAGAACGGAGGATGTGCAATGTAAACACACCACACCGGAGGGCATTGAAGAGGCGTGCATAACATGTCCTCATTACTGAGGAGACAGCCCCTTCCGGATAGAAGGCGACAAATCCGACAGAATGAAGAAACATTGAGTTATTTCACAGAGGGGGCATGTAAAAAATGTTGCAGTAAGCCAGATCACATTAGAATAGGTATAGGAACTTGTAGGATAGAAGAAAACTGGATTAAAATTTTGTTACAGAGTCTCTTTAACTCACACCACAGATTTTCAATTATATTCAGGTCTGGGGCTGAGATGGCCATTCCAGAACGTTGTATTTGTTCCTCTGCATGAATGCCTTAGTGCAGAGTTCCCCAACCCTGTCCTCAAGGCCCACCAACAGTACATGTTTTGCAGAAAACCAGGGATATAACAATAGACCCTGCAAGGGATGCCTCCGCAGGGGGGCCCAGGTGCCACAGGGGGGCTGTGGGAGGAAAAGTTTGAGAGACTGACAGCATAAGGCATGGAGGAAAAAAACGTATTCTGCTCTCACAGCATTGTTATATTGACTGCATGTGTCCACCACACAGATAATGAATCACACACACTTTGGAATTTGTACACTGTCCCTGCTCCCTAGGGTTCGCAAAAAACACCTGTCTCACACTGCAGCAAAGTTCTAAAGACTTGATGTACAACCCTAAAACAAAAACATCACATTTTGAAAAAAAGTTCTAGACGTTCCCTTTTCAGCAAAAGGGATTCTAGATTCTTATCACACAGGCTAATGACTTTATGGCCACTGAATACTTTTACAACTCAGTGTGGAGATTGATGGACAGAAGCAATCGGAGTGGCTGCAGAGCTGCCGCTGCTCAGCGGCCATCATGTAGCGAGCCCTGGGCTCGCTACATGATTTAAAAAAAAATAAATAAAAAAAAAAAGTGCTGTGCTGCCTCCTTGCCGGGGGAATTAGACTGGCAAGGAGGTTAAACAATTTTTGTGCACTTTCTAAACTGTGTTTAGTTCTAATTTGGTGTCTCTAATATGCTCTACGTCATGTGGGTGGAGAGGAAAGCAGAAGAAGAAAAAAAAACTGGGTGACTTTCCACTTCACTTCCATTCCTTCCACAGGGTCCTTATCATCCATGAAGCACCACAAGAATGATGTGCAGTCAGTGAAGACTGGGGTGGATTGTGGCCTTAGTCTAGAAGACATTGAGTTTGGCATCGAAGTTGGAGATGAAATTGTTTGCTTTGAGGAGAAGACTGTGCCACAGACGACTTCATGGGATCCTGGATTCTAATCCTCTCTTCATACCTCAGTAAGTACTTTAGCCGTTCATGTAGTCACAATGACTTCAGAACACTTTGTGGTAACAATGCCTTTTTGCTAGTCCAGCTGGGCAGAAATATATCTTCTGACTGAATGTCAAGCCTGGCTGGATCATCCACTCTCTTCGGCCATCCTGCGGGAGAAAGGAGCAGCCTGGGGAGATGTCGAGGGGCCGAGTAGCCTCAATGAGTCTGGAGGAAGCCCCAGGTAAGTATGAAACCTGCCATAGTTCATCTCAGGTTCCCTATAAAGTGTGGTATGCAGTCCTTTTTGGATAAATGGTTGGAGGTTCTTCGTTGGCATAAAAGTAGTGGTGGGGAGAAGACATGCAGAAGAAAGAAATGGAGGACCGAGGACCAGAAAGTAATATTTCCAGATGTCGAGGGACCGAGCAGCCTCAAGGGGGCTGGAGGAAGCCCCAAGTAAGTATAAAACCTGACAGATGGTATAGTTCATCTCCGGTACCCTTTAAGGAACTGTTCATTTTTCCATCACCAATACACAACATATAAAAACTTTAGGACATATAGAGACACTTCTACACCAAACAATTAATCAAATCAATCAGAAATCAGTTACCTTTGCTACCTTTGTGTTAGTTTCCCCATTAGCCACATTCAAAATGCACACAGAGAGCTGCCCATTAGTATTACTGGGACAGCCTATATTGTGTGTCCCAAGTACTGCACTTACTGATTTGCTGTGGCTGCTGTCAGTGCGGCCATCAGCCTATGGAGTGCTGGCCCAATTCCAAGGGAGTGGCTGTACTTAGTGCAGTTGGTTCGTAACTGGTCAGAACTCAATGGTTCACTGGCCAATCATGCTCTAGCAGCAGACCATGGACAAGTTCAAGAGCATTCTGCAGGTGGCGTGTTCGAAGCGCTCCCTTCCAATTCACCTTCAGACATCATAACGGGAGAGACAAGACGCATCCCCGTAGCGGCGCAATTTGCCGGCAATGCCAGTCTTTTGAGTGTGGTGCGAACAGAGCACTCCGGCAGCACAAGTTGGGGCAATGCAAACCATAAATCACTAACATTCCATTGTGTTAAAATGCAATGAATGCAAGTTCTATGCATACATATGGACTTTGAAGTCTATTGGTATGCACAGCAGTTGCACCTTTTGCTTTCAAAGGCAAAGTGTTGCAGAAGTATTAACAGTGAAAGTAAAACACAGTTTGATCCCCATTATTCCAAGGAACATCCACAGACAGTAAGGGCCTGTACACACTGGCTGCATTGCAATGCGTTTTTCTTAATCTGAAAATAAAAAATTGCATTGCACCACTGTGCCTCGCGGTTTGCTTTATTTTCAGGAGGGCTTCGCAATTAAAAAATCACGTGATTTTAAATCACAGCGCAATGCAGCCATTGTGTACAGGCCCTAAAGGTCAACATTCAAAGACACCAAATGTTTGGCACCAGGTTAGTTCAGAATACCACTAGTGATCTGTGCAAAACTGTGTTTGACATAATCACTCCTGTTCTCCATGGAAGCCATAACCCCTGGATAAATAAAGCTGTTGCACCAACTTTACAAATAGATCCTTAGAATTTTAGTTTCCAGTAATGACAATATTCAATGGTAGACCTTTCCAGTCAAAGGCCTCGATTCATAAAGGGCTGTGTGATTAAAAAAAATCAGATCGTTAAAATACCTCATTCGGTATTTTAGACTTTTGTTTGCTAATTCATAAAAATGTTCACTGGTGCGGTAGAAGTTTGTAAATACACTGAAAAAACTGTTTGGTAACCACAGAGCAGTGTGGAGCTGTTGCTGTTTTGTTCCGTGCAGTGAGGGCTTTACAATAGTAAGAGGCATCCCCAGACATCCCTTTGGAATGTACATGTTTGCTGTAGTTACTCTGTTCCCTCTGAATCTATTAGTCTTTCTTAGCATTTTATTTTATTGTCACGGCTTACATGAACTCCAAGAAACATTAAATACACCATGCTTAGGTGTTTTCCCCACTAGCTCCTCCGCATCTTCAAACAGGAACCTAAAGGGTTATAACGTCTGAAGGCTGCAGGGGAAATATCCTTTGTTCCGCACTCTCTCTCCTCCGCTGCTTGGGCGGTAGAAAAGCTTGACCCTCCCGAGAAGGAATTGCATTCTATCAACATCCGATCAGCAAGACTTGCAGGAGACGGGCTGTTTGTATTGGCTCTCTACTCCTGTCAAGTCATAGGTAATCCCTCTCTTTATGAATTGACATTTACCTATGTGTTTAGGCATTTACCGCACAAGTCGGTAATTTACCTCACTGGTGGGTAATTTCAGCTTTCCATGCGGTAACAGCTTTAAGTGATTGGTAAAAGTCATCTGTTTTTTTTTCTGCATTACCTCATGCGGTAACGCTTTATGAATCGAGGCCAAAGTCTTATTTACGTTATGCGGGTTTTTTGTTTGTTTTTTTTGTATCCTGATATCTGTAGTTTGTTCTGGGTATTTATTGGAGAGGAGACATTACAGGTGGCAGGATAGTGTAATGATTAAAGCACACCTGAAGCAAAAATAAACTTATGAGATAATGAATTGCATGTGTAGTGCAGCTAAGAAATAGAACTTTTGTGGCAACGAAGAGAGTATCATATTGTTTCTAGTACAGGAAGAGTTAAAAACACTTCAGTTATCTACGCAAAAGAGCTTCTCGACCCATTGGGTGGAATACAGTCCTGTTTTTTGAAGCACTTAACCTCCTTGGAGGGCACCGCTCAGGCCCTGCTGGGCCGATTTTCTTAATTCTTTTTTTAAACACGCAGCTAGTTTGGTAGCTGCGTGTTGGTGACGATCGCCACCGATGCACTGCTACCTGCCGTGTTACAGCGTCATGTAGCTAGCACTAGGCTAGCTATATGATTTAGAAAAAAAAAATTCACAAAAATACTGCGCAGCAGCCACCCTGGCGCATTAAATAGAACGCCAGGGTGGTTAAACAGCCAAGAAACCGTGAGACAGCTTGAGATAAGGTTTTACTGCAGGAATGTTCAGTAGGTCATTAACCACTTAACCACTTGAGGACCTAGGGCTTTCTACCCCTTAAGGACCGGCCACTTTTTTTCCATTCAGACCACTGCAGCTTTCACGGTTTATTGCTCGCTCATACAACCTACCACCTAAATGAATTTTGGCTCCTTTTCTTGTCACTAATAAAGCTTTCTTTTGGTGCTATTTGATTGCTCCTGCGATTTTTACTTTTTATTATATTCATCAAAAAAGACATGAATTTTGGCAAAAAAATGATTTTTTTAACTTTCTGTGCTGACATTTTTCAAATAAAGTAAAATTTCTGTATACATGCAGCGCGAAAAATGTGGACAAACATGTTTTGGATAAAAAAAACCCATTCAGTGTATATTTATTGGTTTGGGTAAAAGTTATAGCGTTTACAAACTATGGTGCAAAAAGTGAATTTTCCCATTTTCCAGCATCTCTGCCTTTTCTGACCCCCTGTCATGTTTCATGAGGGGCTAGAATTCCAGGATAGTATAAATACCCCCCAAATGACCCCATTTTGGAAAGAAGACATCCCAAAGTATTCACTGAGAGGCATAGTGAGTTTATAGAAGATATTATTTTTTGTCACAAGTAAGCGGAAAATGACACTTTGTGAGAAGAAAAAAAAAAAAAAAAAAGTTTCCATTTCTTCTAACTTGCAACAAAAAAAAATGAAATCTGCCACGGACTCACCATGCCCCTCTCTGAATACCTTGAAGGGTCTACTTTCCAAAATGGGGTCATTTGTGGGGTGTGTTTACTGTCCTGACATTTTGGGGGGTGCTAAATTGTAAGCACCCCTGTAAAGCCTAAAGGTGCTCATTGGACTTTGGACCCCTTAGCGCAGTTAGGCTGCAAAAAAGTGCCACACATGTGGTATTGCCGTACTCAGGAGAAGTAGTATAATGTGTTTTGGGGTGTATTTTTACACATACCCATGCTGGGTGGGAGAAATATCTCTGTAAATGACAATTTGTTAATTTTTTTTACACACAATTGTCCATTTACAGAGATCTTTCTCCCACTCAGCATGGGTATGTGTAAAAATACACCACAAAACACATTATACTACTTCTCCTGAGTACGGCGATACCACATGTGTGGCACTTTTTTGCACCATAACTGCGCTAAAGGGCCCAAAGTCCAATGAGTACCTTTAGGATTTCACAGGTCATTTTGAGAAATTTCGTTTCAAGACTACTCCTCACGGTTTAGGGCCCCTAAAATGCCAGGGCAGTATAGGAACCCCACAAATGACCCCATTTTAGAAAGAAGACACCCCAAGGTATTCCGTTAGGAGTATGGTGAGTTCATAGAAGATTTTATTTTTTGTCAAAAGTTAGCGGAAAAGGACACTTTGTGAAAAAACACAATTAAAATCAATTTCCGCTAACTTGTGACAAAAAATAAAATCTTCTATGAACTCGCCATACTACTAACGGAATACCTTGGGGTGTCTTCTTTCTAAAATGGGGTCATTTGTGGGGTTCCTATACTGCCCTGGCATTTTAGGGGCCCTAAACCGTGAGGAGTAGTCTTGAAACGAAATTTCTCAAAATGACCTGTGAAATCCTAAAGGTACTCATTGGACTTTGGGCCCTTTAGCGCAGTTAGGGTGCAAAAAAGTGCCACACATGTGGTATCGCCATACTCGGGAGAAGTAGTACAATGTGTTTTGGGGTGTATTTTTACACATACCCATGCTGGGTGGGAGAAATACCTCTGTAAATGGACAATTGTGTGTAAAAAAATCAAAAGATTGTCATTTACAGAGGTATTTCTCCCACCCAGCATGGGTATGTGTAAAAATACACCCCAAAACACATTATACTACTTCTCCCGAGTACGGCGATACCACGTGTGGCACTTTTTTGCACCCTAACTGCACTAAGGGGCCCAAAGTCCAATGAGTACCTTTAGGATTTCACAGGTCATTTTTGTTTCAAGACTACTCCTCGCGGTTTAGGGCCCCTAAAATGCCAGGGCAGTATAGGAACCCCACTAATGACCCCATTTTAGAAAGAAGACACCCCAAGGTATTCCGTTAGGAGTATGGCGAGTTCATAGAAGTTTTTATTTTTTTGTCACAAGTTAGCGGAAATTGATTTTAATAGTTTTTTTTCACAAAGTGTCATTTTCCGCTAACTTGTGACAAAAAATAAAATCTTCTATGAACTCACCATACTCCGTACGGAATACCTTGGGGTGTCTTCTTTCTAGAATGGGGTCATTTGTGGGGTTCCTATACTGCCCTGGCATTTTAGGGGCCCTAAACCGTGAGGAGTAGTCTTGAAACCAAATGTCGCAAAATGACCTGTGAAATCCTAAAGGTACTCATTGGACTTTGGGCCCCTTAGCGTACTTAGGGTGTAAAAAAGTGCCACACATGTGGTACCGCCGTACTCAGGAGAAGTAGTATAATGCGTTTTGGGGTGTATTTTTACACATACCCATGCTAAGTGGGAGAAATATCTCTGTAAATGACAATTGTTTGATTTTTTACACACAATTGTCCATTTACATAGAAATTTCTCCCACCCAGCATGGGTATGTGTAAAAATACACCCCAAAACACATTATACTACTTTTCCTGAGTACGGCGGTACCACATGTGTGACACTTTTTTGCAGCCTAGGTGCGCTAAGGGGCCCAACGTCCTATTCACAGATCATTTTGAAGCATTTGTTTTCTAGACTACTCCTCGCGGTTTAGGGCCCCTAAAATGCCAGGGCAGTATAGGAACCCCACAAGTGACCCCATTTTAGAAATAAGACACCCCAAGGTATTCCGTTAGGTGTATGGCGAGTTCATAGAAGATTTTATTTTTTGTCACAAGTTAGTGAAAAATGACACTTTGTGAAAAAAAAACAATAAAAATTAATTTCCGCTAACTTTTGACAAAAAATAAAATCTTCTATGAACTCGTCATACACCTAACAGAATACCTTGGGGTGTCTTTTTTTCTAAAATGGGGTCACTTGTGGAATTCCTATACCGCCCTGGCATTTTACAGGCCCAAAACCGTGAGTAGTCTGGAAACCAAATGTCTCAAAATGACTGTTCAGGGGTATAAGCATCTGCAAATTTTGATGACAGGTGGTCTATGAGGGGGCGAATTTTGTGGAACCGGTCATAAGCAGGGTGGCCTTTTAGATGACAGGTTGTATTGGGCCTGATCTGATGGATAGGAGTGCTAGGGGGGTGACAGGAGGTGATTGATGGGTGTCTCAGGGGGTGGTTAGAGGGGAAAATAGATGCAATCAATGCACTGGGGAGGTGATCGGAAGGGGGTCTGAGGGGGATCTGAGGGTTTGGCCGAGTGATCAGGAGCCCACACGGGGCAAATTGGGGCCTGATCTGATGGGTAGGTGTGCTAGGGGGTGACAGGAGGTGATTGATGGGTGTCTCAAGGTGTGATTAGAGGGGGGAATAGATGCAAGCAATGCACTGGCGAGGTGATCAGGGCTGGGGTCTGAGGGCATTCTGAGGGTGTGGGCGGGTGATTGAGTGCCCTAGGGGCAGATAGGGGTCTAATCTGATAGGTAGCAGTGACAGGGGGTGATTGATGGGTAATTAGTGGGTGTTTAGGGTAGAGAATAGATGGAAACACTGCGCTTGGGTGGTGATCTGATGTCGGATCTGCGGGCGATCTATTGGTGTGGGTGGGTGATCAGTTTGCCCGCAAGGGGCAGGTTAGGGGCTGATTGATGGGTGGCAGTGACAGGGGGTGATTGATGGGTGGCAGTGACAGGGGGTGATTGATGGGTGATTGACAGGTGATCAGTGGGTTATTACAGGGAAGAACAGATGTAAATATTGCACTGGCGAATTGATAAGGGGGGGTCTGAGGGCAATCTGAGCGTGTAGGCGGGTGATTGGGTGCCCGCAAGGGGCAGATTAGGGTCTGATCTGATAGGTAACAGTGACAGGGGGTGATTGATAGGTGATTGATGGGTAAATAGTGGGTGTTTAGAGAAGATAACAGATGTAAACGATACATTTGGGAGGTAATCTGACGGCGGGTTTGCGGGCGATCTAATGGTGTGGGTGGGTGATCAGATTGCCCGCAAGGGGCAGGTTAGGGGCTGATTGTTGGGTGGCAGTGACAGGGGGTGATTGATGGGTGATAGGTGATTGGCAGGTGATTGACAGGTGATCAGTGGGTTATTACAGGGAAGGACAGATGTAATTAATGCACTGGCGAATTGATAAGGGGGGGGGTCTGAGGGCAATCTGAGCGTGTGGGCGGGTGATTGGGTGCCCGCAAGGGGCAGATTAGGGTCTGATCTGATAGGTAACAGTGACAGGGGGTGATTGATGGGTGATTGATGGGTAATTAGTGGGTGTTTAGAGAAGATAACAGATGTAAACGATACATTTGGGAGGTAATCTGACGGCGGGTTTGCGGGCGATCTAATGGTGTGGGTGGGTGATCAGATTGCCCGCAAGGGGCAGGTTAGGGGCTGATTGATGGGTGGCAGTGACAGGGGGTGATTGATGGGTGATAGGTGATTGGCAGGTGATTGACAGGTGATCAGTGGGTTATTACAGGGAAGAACAGATGTAATTAATGCACTGGTGAATTGATAAGGGGGGGTCAGAGGGCAATCTGAGCGTGTGGGCAGGTGATTGGGTGCCCGCAAGGGGCAGATTAGGGTCTGATCTGATAGGTAAAAGTGACAGGTGGTGATAGGGGGTGATTGATGGGTGATTGATGGGTAATTAGTGGGTGTTTAGAGGAGAGAATAGATGTAAACAATGGATTTGGGAGGTGATCTGATGTCGGATCTGTGGGCGATCTATTGGTGTGGGGGGGTGATCAGATTGCCCGCAAGGGGCAGGTTAGGGGCTGATTGATGGGTGGCAGTGACAGGGGGTGATTGACGGGTGATTGACAGGTGATCAGGGGGATAGATGCATACAGTAAACAGGGGGGGTGGTCTGGGGGGCGGTCTGGGGAGAATCTGAGGGGTGGGGGGTGATCAGGAGGGGGCAGGGAGCAGGGGGGGGGATAAAAAAAAAATAGCGTTGACAGATAGTGACAGGGAGTGATTGATGGGTGATTAGGGGGGTGATTGGGTGCAAACAGGGGTCTGGGGGGTGGGCAGGGGGGGGTCTGATGGGTGCTGTGGGCGATCTGGGGCAGGGGGGGGAGAAATCAGTGTGCTTGGGTGCAGACTAGGGTGGCTGCAGCCTGCCCTGGTGGTCCCTCGGACACTGGGACCACCAGGGCAGGAGGCAGCCTGTATAATACACTTTGTAAATATTACAAAGTGTATTATACACTTTGTATGCGGCGATCGCGGGGTTAACATCCCGCCGGCGCTTCCGTATAGCCGGCGGGATGTTGCGGCGGGCGAGCGGTGACAGGCGCCGGCGGAGGATCGCGTCACGGATGACGCGATCGCTCCGCCCATGCCCTTAGAAGGACCGCCGCCTCTGTGGGTGAGCCGGTCCTTCAGGGCTCCACTTCCCGGCCGCCTCTGTGCGTTAGGCGGTCGGGAAGTGGTTAAGGACCGGGTTGTGTTTTAGAGATCTGTGCTGCGTGGGCTCTGCAGCCCGCAGCACAGATCGTGAATACAGCAGGGCGATCAGACTTCACCCCCTTTTTTCCCCAATAGGGGGATGACCTGCTGGGGGGGTCTGATCGCCGCCGCTCTGTGTGGCCGAGCGGGGGGGGCTCCTCAAAGCCCCCCTCAGCAGCGTTTTCCGCCCTCCCTACCTCTTCCGTCCTCTCGCTCTGGCTGTGCGCAGGACGGATATCCGTTCTGCGCATTGTAGGATAGGCTTCAGCCTATCAAATGACAGCGATCCCCGGCCAATCAGAGGCCGGGGATCGCCGATCATGTAAACAGCGGGGATTTCCATTTTGCCAGCGAGCCGCGATCGGCGGCTCTCTGGCTGTTCACGGAGACACCCTCCGTGAACTGACATGGAAAGGCCCCATGGTAACCCACTTAAGACCTGCTGACGCCTATGGGCGATAGCGGGTGTTAAGCTATAAAACAAAGCAGAATTAACCACTTAAAGAGACTCTGAAGCGAGAATAAATCTCGTTTCAGAGCTCATAGTTAGCAGGGGAATGTGTGCCCCTGCTAAACCGCCGCAATAGCGCCGCTAAACGGGGGTCCCTTCACCCCCAAATCCCCCACTGCGACACTTGGTCGCAGACTTGGTCGCTCCTGGAGGCAGGGCTAACGGCTGCAGCCCTGCCTCCAGTCACGTCTCTCAGCGGCGCATTGCCGCCTCTCCCCCGCCCCTCTCAGTGAAGGAAGACTGAGAGGGGCGGGGGAGAGGCGGAGATACGCGCTGACAGAGACGCGCGTGGGGCAGGGCTGCGGCGGTTAGCCCTGCCCCAACCAGGAAGTGCTTCCCCGCATTACGGAGGGGATCAGGGGATCAGTTAAGCCGCGGGATAGCGGTGGTTTAGCAGGGGCACACGTGCCCCTGCTATATATGAGGTCTGAAGTAAGATTTATTCTCGCTTCAGACTCTCTTTAAGACAGTGTGGTTTCTAAACTGCAAACATTCCAGAATGATGCAATATTAAAAAAAAAGTTCCATTCATTGTCCATACTACACATACAGTTCATTATTTCATAGGGGTTTTTTCCGCTTCAGGTTTGCTTTAGGAGATCTGGATTCAAATATCAGCTTTTCCTATTCGGTAAGCCTGAACCTATTCAGTAAGGAGTTATTGGGCAAGACTCACTAACACTGCTATTGTGTACAGAGTGCGCTCTGCTGGTTCCCTCGCAAGCTCCAAGTCCAACAGGAGAAAATCGCTGTACAAATATTAGCATTATTATTACTCCTCTTATGTAGATTGTATTGAGTTTAATGCAGTGATATTTTGTCTTTGCAGCGAATGTATCAGTTGTATCTGTGGCAGCAGTACTAT